>NW_019384669.1:318668-323348 GCF_000671375.1 Centruroides sculpturatus | reverse complement strand
GACGACAGAAGAACGCCAAGAACTCTTGAATGAAGAACACCAAGAAACTCGGCGAGATATGTTTTCTTCTGAAAAAGAGGATTAATGCCGATATCTTATATTAAAGATCCTTTGAAGAAGTGGGAGGATGTCAGAACAACGGTCTTAGAATGGCATCCAAACCAGGTTAAGGCTTGGGGATTTCTGCAATTGCAATGCTATTAATTACTTACGAAAAATCCTGAAGAAGAGAGAAAAGCAATCGACATTAGACAGATTCTTTAACCCTTTCAAACAGAAAAAAAACACGACTAATAAAAACGCAAGACTATGTATGTATGTATTTTTATTATCATCTATACATATAAATAAAAGTAGTAAGAAAGTATATATTTTTTTATTTTGGGGGTCTTCAGAACCAATTAATCAAATTCCCATAGAAACCTATGGTAAATCGATAATCGGTTAACGAACAATTCGGATAGCGAACAAAGTCTTGGAACGGATTATGTTCATTAACCGATCACCCACTGTACACTATTGTTCACTGCCATTTCAATAATGAGGTTTTTCAAATCTTTCTGCAGGCATTGGTTATGGTAACTTTGTTAGATGTATGAGGGGCCGTAAAATGTAAGTTGGCCTGATATGCATCTATTTATGTATGTAATCAACCAAAATATACATAATTAAATCATAGTTTTGGATCATTGCCTTATTGGTAGCATTCCTGTATACCTGAAGACACAGGATTTGATTATGGAATTCCCAAGAATTTTCTAACTTAATAGTTGTGTTTGGCTTCCAGTAGATTTCTGATTGTTTTTTAGCCCTGAAGTAGGAAAATGCTTTTATTACTATCTTTTCTTTTTCATTTACAGTTTCTAACACTAGGAAGAAAACATTGCATCTTTTTAAATTTGATGCTCTTGTAGGTGTATTTTTGTTAGAGCTTATAAAACTACTCATTTTTGTATCACATGCTTTTTCACATTCATCATCATCTATAATACACTGACACACAATATTCTCCATCTGTTGTTATTGTAAAGTGTTCAAAACAGCTGACTTTGTTGACATACTTTCTACTATTGTGAGTTTTTAGTGGGATGTTGCTTTCACTAATATAAATATAAAATATCAAATGTAAAAATTATTACAGTATATTTTAATTATTACTAATATTTGCTATGTTGTTTCTATTAGTAACTGCATTATTAATAACCACAGTACAACTGCCTTTATGGTGCAGTAAAAATTTATTTCTCAAACATTTTTGGTCTTAATCAATTTTCATCAGGAAATTACAAACTAAAAACATGAATGAAAGCCTTAATATATTCTAGAATCACTTAATTCAAATACTAACATGTTTTTTTTTGTTGTTGTTGTTGTTGTTGTTCCAAAAGTGGTTGTACTGTGCTAATTTGCTACAATGTAATATTTCTTCATTTTAATACATTTAATTAAATTTAATTATTAATTTTAATGTTTAATGTAATTTGTGGATTTTTTAAATTCATAAACAATAGGAATAAATTTCTACAAATAGCATGTGCAAGAAATGTGCATCAACAATCAAATTGATATTATTAGAATAAATTCATGTAATTTAAAATATATAAGCAAATACACCTACAACTGCTTTAAATGATCGGGCTAAATTTTGGATATATGATTATAGATTAGAAATGAATTTGGCACCAGAGTGAGGCGTTAGGCTCCATCTTGTATTAAATTTAATAATTATAATATTTAATTAATTAATTTAGATTAAACTGGAAGAAAAAAATCGGCCCAAAGCAGGACTCGAACTCGCGACTTCCACTTACCATACAGACATGTTGCCAGTTACGCTACCCAGACTTTTGGTCCTATCTTCTCTTCCAGCATATATAAGTTAGCCTGATCATTTATGACAGTTGTAGGTGTATTTGCTTAAGATATCAGGTTTTGATTGATATGTATATTTAAAATATATAAAATACAAGAAAATCCTTAGCCTATTCCAACTTCAGTGGTGATTAAAACATTTAAACAACACTTAAATCAAGTAAGGATTATTTTAATTCTTACACTTTATCATAAAATTATAGGTTATCTATCAAATGCATTTTGCCAAAAAGATGATTTTTTTGGCTTCTTTGGTTATAATACAATTCAATCTGTGTGCAATATATTTATAGTTTATAAATCTATTTTAATATGCATTAACATTAATACCATTATTTAAATTAATATTATTTATATTATCTTTATTTTTTATTGAAAAATATTGTTTAATTTTTCTTTTAATTGTATTCTTTTCTTTAAACAGAATTTTTATATTTATCAGTATTGATGTTATAATTTGCTTCATTACAATGTAAAAACCATGATGATGTCATAATACCCAATCTGATAGCTGGTTGATGCTCTTTTACTTATTTTTCACATAATATTTTCATTACTCCTATATAATATTTAGTTTGATTTTCACAAGTACAAAATATCTTTTAAACTACTCCAGCTGTTTTAAAGTTTTTTGTTTCTTTTTCATATAATAAACTTGATACTCTGTTCTTTTGAGTAGGAGCCAATGCTATGGAAAATTCATTAAATTCACTCTTATATGTTCATTTAAAACATATATATAGAAACCAGAAATATTGAGAAGACTGTTGTTTCATTTTAACTTTAAATCTATGTAAAACATATTTATCATACCATGTTTTAGAAGGTTCTTAGGNCAGCAAAATAGAATTAATAAAATTAATATAATAAAGTTGAAAATCAACATTATTCTAATTTTGAGTTGAAAGTATATAAAAAAAAATATATGATAAAGACACTATAGCAGTGACTTGATATAACACACTTCAATAGAACACAGATAACCTTTGGAACCCAATTTATCATCTAGCCTCTTCAGATGCTGGGGCTTTTTTTTTCATCATGGTCTACTAAGTTAAAGTAACAATTAACAGTAAATTTTAAGATCAGTTGACTCGATTTGCAATGTTTTGCTAACCATATCTATAATTGTACTTGACACTGCATAAATGCAGTTTATTCCTTGAGTGTCATGATATGGAAAAGCCATAACAAAATGAGTAGTGGGGGATGTTAGGATATGGGAAGTAGTAAGTTAACTAGACATTGTGTAACTTTGTCATATCATGATAGAATTGAGGCAGAGCTAGAGAGAAGCAATCCTTGCACTTGTTAGGTACAAAAGAGGAGATCCTTGCACCTAACGGTTGCAAAGTTGCAAACAGGCAAACTTTGCACTTGCCAGCACAAAAGAGGCTATCCTCTTATCTGTCAGCCAGTATCTGTTACTGTGTAATAAATACCATTGTCTTCCTTGGTATCAAAGTCAGAAACCTCCTGAATCAACACTGGAAAGGTAGCTATTCTTTAGAATTAAAAGGGATAGGAATTAGTTACTTTTACATTAATTATTTATATGTATAATAGATGATATCTAAAAATGTAAATGATTTAGGTGTAGAATGAAATCTATCTAAAATTCATACTTGTAGTTATATTAATAGAAATATTGAAAAAGTTTAAAGGAATTGATAAACTAATGGTTTTTTTGTAAAAAGAAAATAACATGAAATTATAATGAATCAGATTTATTGGATGGCATTTTATAAACAGTTTTATTCCACCATTAGAATTCTATCAGTTTTTTGTCATTTGATAACATCTTAGAAGTTTTGAATCAAAAAAGTTTAGAAGAAATAATCAGAAAAAATGATTGACTTGATTATCTGTTGATAGAACCAAATACTTGACCACAAGTACCTAGACTTATGAGAACTCTTAGATATTGTAGTAGTTGTGAGAGTTTTTACAATATCATAGCTTACAATGTGCTTTATGAATATGAGAATTTTTGCATCTGGCAACTTACGATGAATTTCCTTGTAACTTAGGATACAAGGTGTTTGTGAATCCAGGCTCAGAATGGCTTCTTCTATAGTCAATTTTAATGAGTGTTTATATTCTTCCACTTTTAACTCTAAAAAGCTTTGTTGAAATGTTCTTATTTGTACGTTTACTGGTTTTTCCATGCTTAAGTGGCATTGCTTTGCATTTGAATATTCCATTTTTGTCCAAGTGGACTTCAGAGTCTAATTCTTCATTTGAAGTTGAAGATGATTCTGAGTTACCAATGTAATGTTCAATACTAATTCATCACATGGCTGTTTTAGATAGCATTGATAACCTTTTCATGCAAATTGCTACTTCATAGAGTATTTGTTATCCTGTAGCAGTTTGGTCATTGCTTAACAAAATGTAGTAATTATTCATAAAGAAAAAGATATTTATCTAAGAAAATTCAAAGAGCCTTCGAAATCATTAATAAAAACAAAACCATAAACCTAAATGATGGAATGGAGGTAGACGACGCGTGGGAGGAAATGGGAGGAGCTAAAGGGAAAGGGAAAAGAGGGGGAAACGGTCTAAAAATGCCTTAGGGGACATAACATCAACACTGGGCAGATGTCGATCTAAAACTTAAAACAGGTTAGTTAACCATTGTATAACTATTGTAGTAATTTACCGATGTAATAATTAAATTTACCAAATTTATAGAAATGTAAAAATCCTGAAGAGGGGTGCAAATTAAAGAAAATATTGCACCCGAAATGCATAGAAAATAAAGAATACGAATAAAAGCTTTGTCTCTGATTAAATGCGGTCCAGGCA
>NW_019384669.1:275833-311978 GCF_000671375.1 Centruroides sculpturatus | reverse complement strand
ATCTCAGAAGAAACGAAATTCAAGCAAACTCGTTATGATAAAATTAAATTTACATTTTATCATTTTTATTGAAACTTATTATATTATTATTCATTTTCATTGGGAAAACATTTCAAAGTGTCGTTTCAATTCTATTTATTTATTGGAGTGCTTGTGGATACACGATATTTTTTGTTTTTTTGTCTGGTGCGCGCATGAATAAATCAGAAGGTTTTCCGACGCGTGAGCTGGCCACATACAGTTGTCCATGTGAGAAGCACGGATTCTTCAAATTTAACCCACACACTCACAGCGATTGTCAGAAGTGCGATATTCCCCATTTTTATATATATTTTTATATTGTTTAATCCTTTACAATTTTAATTATTTAATTGCTCCTTCCTCTCTTCCTTGGCATGTTGTGAAATTTCTGATAGTTGGATAATAAACCATTTTATTGTAATTTGTCTTTTAAAATTATTTTGAGTCAATATTAAAATTTGGAAAAGGGGGATACCTAGATCGGTAAAATACGCGAATTTCTTCCTACAACTTCGGTTGTTGTTCGGGGTACAGTTGAGGTTTTAACGAAGTTCGAACGAATACATAATTAGCAAAAAAAAGTTGAAATAAAGTGATTAAACAAAAATTATTACAAATATTGTAAATAACAGTTCACAAATGCATATATAGAGATATTTTTTGAAGGGGGGAAATGGTCTTCACAATTTGAAATCTTTTGAACACACAGTATAAACATGCGCCATATATTGTAGGATAAATGTACTATGCCAGAAACCTTTGCGGGAGTGTATTAAAAAACTTCCCAAAGCTTCATGGCAATCGGATAAACAGTGTGGTAATGCATGAAGGACAGACAGACGAACAGACAGACAGACATACATTCATTTTTATATATATAGATAATCGTGGCTATTGTATTGTTAAAAATTATTTGTTTACTTTTTACAAACGAAATAAATATATTGAAAAATATAAAAACCAAAAAATATATACTTTAGAAGTTGATCTAGTATCAAAAACATTCAATCGTTTGATCTACATCAAACGTTTATCTAGTATCAAAAACGTTTGTGTGGTGTTTTTCTGAGGACGTTCAAAAACGTCCTCAGAAAAACACCACACAAAAATGTCAGGGCTACCAGCTAAAACACACACACCAACAAAAAAAAATATTGGAGTAGCCCAAGATATAGCCAAAGATTGCAGTGCCACAGCACTGGAGAAAATTTAAATTTGCCGACTGGAATGCTTTTAGTTAACCAACATTTCAGTTATCCGAAACGTCGGTTAACAACGCTCTACTGTAATAATTTCTTTATTTCCATTATAAGTTCATTTTTCTTAATTGTAGCAGACAATATGATTTGTAATTAAGAGAGTTTTTAATATTATATAAATTTTTAATACTTATGAAATTGATATTTTTCATCTACTCTTGTTCACTATAAATGTTTACCGAATACAATAGAATGAATTTACACTAGTGGAGCATACATTCTATACATTTAAATGTAATTATAAAACAAAGGTTCTAAACTGCAGAGTAGAATACTTCAAGCATTTAGAAAACATCCATTACTTAGAATGTCAACAAATAGAGCACTTAAAACTTATTTGAAATCAAATTAAACTACAGGTATTATAAACTTTACAAATATTACAAATTTCATATTTTTTTTTTTAGGAAGAAATAAATTGCCTAAAATAATTAAACCTCCATCCATAGTTTGAATAATTATGTCACAAAAAAAGAAACATTGCTCATTAATACGAGCAGTGTTTCTTTACAGTTAATACAATTAATAGTGGCTGAGCCTTGACACACTCACCAGTGACCATGCCCAATAATACTCAAGATGTTTTTCCCGAACCAATATGGTGCGAGGCTGCAGCGACAGATAATTAGGAGGACAGAGTGGGGCAGATACAAAGGGTACTTAGCAGGCCTCTGGGAATTGGAGGAAAGTCGTCCGCGGGAGTACTCAACGTTCATCGGCCAGCTCCAGGAGGCAGCAGACGGCAACACAAGGTACCAGTCCCTCTCCCTATGGGCAACCTCCTTGGCGGACGCCTGAGTGTAGTCTAATCAGAGCTAGGAAGAGAAGAAAGAGCATTTCGGAAGGCACGCCAACTGGGGTCCATCTTCTGGTGGAATAAATATAAACAGCATGGTACTTTACTTCGTTGGACAACTCAACAGGCACGCCGGGAGTGGTGGGGGCAGGTGTGCACATCCCCCCAACACGGTTGCCTATATACTGAGTATTTAGGAGGTTGCAGGTCCCACTCGGCCCATTGAGTTTGCATTATGTCCTTCAGACGGAGGTCACACTTACCTCTCCAGATCAGCAGGCGGAAGCGTTGGCTTCCTTTTTCAGGAGGTCCTGTCAGATTGGGACTTTTTCCCCTCTTCGGGCCCCACACCAATGACTGTGAGGGTAGAGGATGATGCCAACTTCCATATTACGGAGCTTCAGTGGGCCTTCCATGGTCTCTGAAATAAAACTCCAGGTCCGGATGGAGTGAGGGCGCAAGCCTAGAGGGCACTGCCCAAGGAGGGTCAGGCAGTCCTGCTCGGAGTTATAAATCAGATTTGGAACTCGGGACAGAGTCCAGTGGACTGGAAGCTGGCATATATAATACTGATCCTCAAACTGGGGCATCCGGCAACATCCTGCGCAGCATTTTGATTTTGATTACTTTGAATGTGGCGAAACTGTTCAAACGCTTGATTTTAACACACTTGCAAAAGGCCTTGGTGGCCTCAACCCTTTTTCATAAGAACCACTTTGGGTTTATCCCTTATCGGGGGGTAGAGGATGCCATTATTATGGTACACCACACTATAGCAGTAGTGCGTGCACAATGGAAATGGGTGTATATGGTCTCCCTAGACCTAGAGGGGGCATATATCTCAGTATACCAGCCTGGTCTGCTAGCCAAACTTGAGCAATACAGGATTTCAGGGAACACTTCGCTGGTTGTCCTCCTTCCTCCTACAACAGGAGTTCAGATAAAGTGGAAGGGAGTGAAATCCTCCCCCACCCGTTCCTCCAAGAGATACTGCAGGGGAGTGTGTTAGCACCTTCTCTGCGGAGTCTCCTTCACCCTGTACATGGCAGATCTTTGGATGGTGTTCCCAACAGATGTTACAGTAATTCTGTATGCAGATGACTTATACCTGATTGCCAGCAGCACGCAGGCTGATATGGCAAAATACAGAGCTCAAAGAGTGCTCAAACACCTGGAACATTGGGCGATGCAGTGGATTATAGCCTTTTTGGCTACTAAAAGTGCCATAATAGATTTCTCTTCAAAGCAGCATCGACCACTGGTTTCCCTTCGACTCTTCTCGGGCACCATTTCCCAGCAGACTCAATCAGGATTCTGGGGCTACATTTTACCCACACATTTACATGGAGTGCCCACAAACGGTTCTTATGGAACAAGCTTACCTGGGCAGGGTCATACCTAAGGTATTTTGCTTTCTGGCATAATGGGGTTCGCATGACAGATTTTCTTTGGCTTGTCAATACGGTCATCCTCCCGATGGCGGAGTTTGGAACGCCTCTCTTGGATGGTGTGCTGCCAACGACCATCCAAAGGATTGAGAAACCAATTCATGCGGCTCTCCGCTTGGCCCTAGGGGTCCTCATATGACACCGCTGCTATCGTTATACACAGAGACTGGGTACATTGGCCTAAAGGCAAGGTTGTACTTACGGACAGTCACTTATGCAACTAATTATATTTTGAGGGGTCAATACAGTTTCCTCTACGGGCTTTTTTTGACTGCGAAGTGCCTTGAGCACTATAATTGGCGGAGGTTCCAGGAGTCCAACGTCTCTCGGGCTCTCTCACACCTGAGGAATATAGGAATATCCAACGCCTGCATCCATCAGCAAAGACAGCTCCTGACAAAAAAGAAGATACAATGATGGTTACCCATCATTGTATCTTCTTTGTCAGATGATGAACAATGACACATGATGATACAATAATCCAATGACACATGATGAACAAAACCCTGAAGATACAATGATGGTTACCCATCATTGTATCTTNAAAACAGGTTAGTTAACCATTGTATAACTATTGTAGTAATTTACCGATGTAATAATTAAATTTACCAAATTTATAGAAATGTAAAAATCCTGAAGAGGGGTGCAAATTAAAGAAAATATTGCACCCGAAATGCATAGAAAATAAAGAATACGAATAAAAGCTTTCTATCTGATTAAATGCGGTCCAGGCAAAAAAAATGGGGGTTATTTAGGTACAATTAACCCATAAAGTTTTTTCATCAATTTTGAGGAAATATTTTTGAAAAATTGATTTTTTAAAAGTAATAAAATGTAGTTCATTGGATCAATGTAAATAGCAGCTAATAGTATTCGATTATCTAGAAAAAGACCTTTTTCATTCATTGAAGGTACAATGCCATTAAAAAAAATTACAATGACATCTTCCATATCAATTAATCCTTCACTTTTGTTCAAGTAATACACCAAGATCTTCCATTCCAACAAGAATTTACAGTGTGATAAATCCTCAGATTGTAACTTATTGATGACAGTAAAAAAGTTTTCTAATTTTATTTCTTGCACCTACCACTGGCTTTTAGTTAGTGAAACATGTCCAGATCTTCAAAAAAGTTTTTTAATCAAGCAAATAGTTTTAACTAAAAAACTAAGTTCTCTCCAGCATGTTGTTTGATTCAGAATCGCTCCTTTTCCAGCATGTCTTTGCAGAATAGCATCTGTTTTATGGGTCTTGAATTCAACAGCTATTTGCCTTAAGTTGCCAGTGAGAATAGTTGCTGAGTGACTATCTCAATCTATCTGTTATTAGTAGTTTCATAGTATGAACTACACAACATATATGTTTAATTCTAATTATTTTGTGTGATTCTTTAGCAATATCATCTAAAATTTCATTACTCTCTTGTGTTTAAGTTGTGTATGTATTAACGCACACAACTGAAACAGAAGAGTTTTTGCAGGAATATCATCATCTAATATTTATATACTTTCTTCATCAGCTTTATTTATTTTTTCAATTGTTTTAACATGTTTCAAAATCTTTTAAAACATTTTTCACTAATTTCTGAAGATACTGGTATGACGTTCCTGGATGGTCTTTACTCCCAAAATTCGAATTATAATTTAACTTTTTTATCAACACAGCTAACATCAATAGCAAAATGACTGATTCTGTAGTGTGTATGCTTTCATTTTAATAAAGACAAAACGTCTCTTATTTAATAAAATTGCCAGGACAATAATTGTAAATTCACAAAATGTATATGATATAAAAGACTATATAATGTAAAGTCTTGTGTCCTTTCTCATACCTCAAGAAATAAGTTATGTCTCTTCAGACTTTACAAAACTCTCTTTTCTTACTAACTAGTTTACGCTTACCATACAACTTCCAACATGTTGAATACTCACTCACAAATGTTTCTGGCTTCATTCACAGGTAGGTCCTCTTCAGGTGAAAGGTAAAGGTAATATATAAACTAGTTATAAACATCCTAAAAACCCAATGTATTAATCAACCAACCATCAGCCAAATTAATCGATGGCTGATGGTTGATTAATACATTGGGTTTTTAGGATGTTATATATATATATATATGTTACTGTAAATGACCGAAATTAGAGAATGTCGATATTCTCCGGTGAATGTTGACACATACAAAATATGCCAGTGAAAGACTGAATATTTGATAATATTATTATACATTCGAACAATCGCCGGTGTATGTTGACAAGCACAGATAAGCTTTGGTGGAGGTTGAAACATTGTGGAGGTCATTCACAGTAACATATACACCATGCTGTGTAAAGCAATGGCCATCTGAGTGCCTTGTTGGAGTCGGTCAATGGGCGTTAAATACAACCCCAGGTAGTACCATAGGTAACCATTAGATGGTTATATCTAAAAGTTTGTTATATCTAAGATGGTTATATCTAAAAGTATTTGGAAGGGAAGAATTGCTTGGAGGTCCTTGTGGTGTAACTGGTCAGCGCACTGCATGGTGAGCAGAGGTTGCAGACTCGACTCCTGCTCTGGGCCGATTCTTTTCTTCCAGAATATTCTAAATTTAAAATTAAATTACAATTACTATCATTAAGAGATGGTGCTTAATGTGTACCTTTAGTTGTTCTTGTCATGTAGTTTCTAATAAACTAGTTAGTATATAAAGTCCCATCCTCTTTTTTTTTTTTTTTTATTTTACATTTAGTCTTTTCAATTATCAGTCTCTTTATGCTTTATGGAAAGAGAAAGCATAAGAAGAAACTCCCAAGTTTTCTAGCTGTTTCTTTATTTAAGCCTAAAAAGGTTGGTTATGGAAAAAAAAGAAGTACAGTGGGTGATCGGTTAACAAACAGATCGCATAACGAACACTTTCGCGAAAGATTTTTATGTTCGGACAACGAACACATGATCGGATAACGAACACCCCACAGAACAAACACAAGAAGAAGCGACGTAAATTAATGAATACCGATTGGTCTTCCCTTGTCTTCGGGCAACAATTCGAAACTTTTCGGAGTGTGGGAGACGTCGACATCGACGCTCAAGCCGATATATACCGATCGGATATTATTCCTCCGAACTTTGAAACTCTTCCTTGTAATTTCAGCCTTTTATTTTTCTGACAAAACAATTATTTTATGTATTCGTGAGACTGTCGGGTAGGCACTCGTTAAGTTTTGCGTCTGTTTTTCTTTTCGAAAGGTGAGAGTATAATAGCAAAGGTAGAGAGTGGGCAGAAGATGCCTAATGTTGCTGGGCAGTATGGCGTAAACAGGTCTACAGTAGGCTGAAGTTCAATCTTATTTAAGAAACATACTGTATAATCAAGAAGACTCAAGCAGCTAAAGGAGTAACAAAAATCACATCTGAGAAATAAAGAATATCGAACAGTTCATAATGGAACACGAAATGGATCTGACGACAGAAGAACGCCAAGAACTCTTGAATGAAGAACACCAAGAAACTCGGCGAGATATGTTTTCTTCTGAAAAAGAGGATTAATGCCGATATCTTATATTAAAGATCCTTTGAAGAAGTGGGAGGATGTCAGAACAACGGTCTTAGAATGGCATCCAAACCAGGTTAAGGCTTGGGGATTTCTGCAATTGCAATGCTATTAATTACTTACGAAAAATCCTGAAGAAGAGAGAAAAGCAATCGACATTAGACAGATTCTTTAACCCTTTCAAACAGAAAAAAAACACGACTAATAAAAACGCAAGACTATGTATGTATGTATTTTTATTATCATCTATACATATAAATAAAAGTAGTAAGAAAGTATATATTTTTTTATTTTGGGGGTCTTCAGAACCAATTAATCAAATTCCCATAGAAACCTATGGTAAATCGATAATCGGTTAACGAACAATTCGGATAGCGAACAAAGTCTTGGAACGGATTATGTTCATTAACCGATCACCCACTGTACACTATTGTTCACTGCCATTTCAATAATGAGGTTTTTCAAATCTTTCTGCAGGCATTGGTTATGGTAACTTTGTTAGATGTATGAGGGGCCGTAAAATGTAAGTTGGCCTGATATGCATCTATTTATGTATGTAATCAACCAAAATATACATAATTAAATCATAGTTTTGGATCATTGCCTTATTGGTAGCATTCCTGTATACCTGCAGACACAGGATTTGATTATGGAATTCCCAAGAATTTTCTAACTTAATAGTTGTGTTTGGCTTCCAGTAGATTTCTGATTGTTTTTTAGCCCTGAAGTAGGAAAATGCTTTTATTACTATCTTTTCTTTTTCATTTACAGTTTCTAACACTAGGAAGAAAACATTGCATCTTTTTAAATTTGATGCTCTTGTAGGTGTATTTTTGTTAGAGCTTATAAAACTACTCATTTTTGTATCACATGCTTTTTCACATTCATCATCATCTATAATACACTGACACACAATATTCTCCATCTGTTGTTATTGTAAAGTGTTCAAAACAGCTGACTTTGTTGACATACTTTCTACTATTGTGAGTTTTTAGTGGGATGTTGCTTTCACTAATATAAATATAAAATATCAAATGTAAAAATTATTACAGTATATTTTAATTATTACTAATATTTGCTATGTTGTTTCTATTAGTAACTGCATTATTAATAACCACAGTACAACTGCCTTTATGGTGCAGTAAAAATTTATTTCTCAAACATTTTTGGTCTTAATCAATTTTCATCAGGAAATTACAAACTAAAAACATGAATGAAAGCCTTAATATATTCTAGAATCACTTAATTCAAATACTAACATGTTTTTTTTTGTTGTTGTTGTTGTTGTTGTTCCAAAAGTGGTTGTACTGTGCTAATTTGCTACAATGTAATATTTCTTCATTTTAATACATTTAATTAAATTTAATTATTAATTTTAATGTTTAATGTAATTTGTGGATTTTTTAAATTCATAAACAATAGGAATAAATTTCTACAAATAGCATGTGCAAGAAATGTGCATCAACAATCAAATTGATATTATTAGAATAAATTCATGTAATTTAAAATATATAAGCAAATACACCTACAACTGCTTTAAATGATCGGGCTAAATTTTGGATATATGATTATAGATTAGAAATGAATTTGGCACCAGAGTGAGGCGTTAGGCTCCATCTTGTATTAAATTTAATAATTATAATATTTAATTAATTAATTTAGATTAAACTGGAAGAAAAAAATCGGCCCAAAGCAGGACTCGAACTCGCGACTTCCACTTACCATACAGACATGTTGCCAGTTACGCTACCCAGACTTTTGGTCCTATCTTCTCTTCCAGCATATATAAGTTAGCCTGATCATTTATGACAGTTGTAGGTGTATTTGCTTAAGATATCAGGTTTTGATTGATATGTATATTTAAAATATATAAAATACAAGAAAATCCTTAGCCTATTCCAACTTCAGTGGTGATTAAAACATTTAAACAACACTTAAATCAAGTAAGGATTATTTTAATTCTTACACTTTATCATAAAATTATAGGTTATCTATCAAATGCATTTTGCCAAAAAGATGATTTTTTTGGCTTCTTTGGTTATAATACAATTCAATCTGTGTGCAATATATTTATAGTTTATAAATCTATTTTAATATGCATTAACATTAATACCATTATTTAAATTAATATTATTTATATTATCTTTATTTTTTATTGAAAAATATTGTTTAATTTTTCTTTTAATTGTATTCTTTTCTTTAAACAGAATTTTTATATTTATCAGTATTGATGTTATAATTTGCTTCATTACAATGTAAAAACCATGATGATGTCATAATACCCAATCTGATAGCTGGTTGATGCTCTTTTACTTATTTTTCACATAATATTTTCATTACTCCTATATAATATTTAGTTTGATTTTCACAAGTACAAAATATCTTTTAAACTACTCCAGCTGTTTTAAAGTTTTTTGTTTCTTTTTCATATAATAAACTTGATACTCTGTTCTTTTGAGTAGGAGCCAATGCTATGGAAAATTCATTAAATTCACTCTTATATGTTCATTTAAAACATATATATAGAAACCAGAAATATTGAGAAGACTGTTGTTTCATTTTAACTTTAAATCTATGTAAAACATATTTATCATACCATGTTTTAGAAGGTTCTTAGGATATCTATTTAAAAAATATTTATTAAATGTTTATTATATTTCATTCTCTATATTTTTTTTAATGCAGTTCTCAATACAGTAGAGCGTCGTTTATCCAAATCAATTGGGGACTGGGGTTGTTCGGATAACTTATTTTTCGGATAATTGATTATGTACGAAAAAATATATTAACCTATCTTATGTTAAAATTTTTCTTCGTTGCATGTCGCTTTGCGTTGAATTTTCATCGATGTTAAGCCTAACGTAAACTTTTTAAAATAACTAGCTTACCCGTTGCGCATTGCTGCGATCTCAGAAGAAACGAAATTCAAGCAAACTCGTTATGATAAAATTCAATTTGCATTTTATCATTTTTATTGAAATTTATTATTATTATAATATTATTATTATTAATTTTCATCGGAAAAACATTCCAAAGTGTCGTTTCAATTCTATTTATTTATTGGAGTGCTTGTGGATACACGATATTTTTTGTTTTTCCGTCTGGTGCGCGCATGAATAAATCAGAAGGTTTTCCGACGCGTGAGCTGGCCACATACAGTTGTCCATGTGAGAAGCACGGATTCTTCAAATTTAACCCACACACTCACAGCGATTGTCAGAAGTGCGATATTCCCCATTTTTATATATATTTTTATATTGTTTAATCCTTTACAATTTTAATTATTTAATTGCTCCTTCCTCTCTTCCTTGGCATGTTGTGAAATTTCTGATAGTTGGATAATAAACCATTTTATTGTAATTTGTCTTTTAAAATTATTTTGAGTCAATATTAAAATTTGGAAAAGGGGGATACCTAGATCGGTAAAATACGCGAATTTCTTCCTACAACTTCGGTTGTTGTTCGGGGTACAGTTGAGGTTTTAACGAAGTTCGAACGAATACATAATTAGCAAAAAAAAGTTGAAATAAAGTGATTAAACAAAAATTATTACAAATATTGTAAATAACAGTTCACAAATGCATATATAGAGATATTTTTTGAAGGGGGGAAATGGTCTTCACAATTTGAAATCTTTTGAACACACAGTATAAACATGCGCCATATATTGTAGGATAAATGTACTATGCCAGAAACCTTTGCGGGAGTGTATTAAAAAACTTCCCAAAGCTTCATGGCAATCGGATAAACAGTGTGGTAATGCATGAAGGACAGACAGACGAACAGACAGACAGACATACATTCATTTTTATATATATAGATAATCGTGGCTATTGTATTGTTAAAAATTATTTGTTTACTTTTTACAAACGAAATAAATATATTGAAAAATATAAAAACCAAAAAATATATACTTTAGAAGTTGATCTAGTATCAAAAACATTCAATCGTTTGATCTACATCAAACGTTTATCTAGTATCAAAAACGTTTGTGTGGTGTTTTTCTGAGGACGTTCAAAAACGTCCTCAGAAAAACACCACACAAAAATGTCAGGGCTACCAGCTAAAACACACACACCAACAAAAAAAAATATTGGAGTAGCCCAAGATATAGCCAAAGATTGCAGTGCCACAGCACTGGAGAAAATTTAAATTTGCCGACTGGAATGCTTTTAGTTAACCAACATTTCAGTTATCCGAAACGTCGGTTAACAACGCTCTACTGTAATAATTTCTTTATTTCCATTATAAGTTCATTTTTCTTAATTGTAGCAGACAATATGATTTGTAATTAAGAGAGTTTTTAATATTATATAAATTTTTAATACTTATGAAATTGATATTTTTCATCTACTCTTGTTCACTATAAATGTTTACCGAATACAATAGAATGAATTTACACTAGTGGAGCATACATTCTATACATTTAAATGTAATTATAAAACAAAGGTTCTAAACTGCAGAGTAGAATACTTCAAGCATTTAGAAAACATCCATTACTTAGAATGTCAACAAATAGAGCACTTAAAACTTATTTGAAATCAAATTAAACTACAGGTATTATAAACTTTACAAATATTACAAATTTCATATTTTTTTTTTTAGGAAGAAATAAATTGCCTAAAATAATTAAACCTCCATCCATAGTTTGAATAATTATGTCACAAAAAAAGAAACATTGCTCATTAATACGAGCAGTGTTTCTTTACAGTTAATACAATTAATAGTGGCTGAGCCTTGACACACTCACCAGTGACCATGCCCAATAATACTCAAGATGTTTTTCCCGAACCAATATGGTGCGAGGCTGCAGCGACAGATAATTAGGAGGACAGAGTGGGGCAGATACAAAGGGTACTTAGCAGGCCTCTGGGAATTGGAGGAAAGTCGTCCGCGGGAGTACTCAACGTTCATCGGCCAGCTCCAGGAGGCAGCAGACGGCAACACAAGGTACCAGTCCCTCTCCCTATGGGCAACCTCCTTGGCGGACGCCTGAGTGTAGTCTAATCAGAGCTAGGAAGAGAAGAAAGAGCATTTCGGAAGGCACGCCAACTGGGGTCCATCTTCTGGTGGAATAAATATAAACAGCATGGTACTTTACTTCGTTGGACAACTCAACAGGCACGCCGGGAGTGGTGGGGGCAGGTGTGCACATCCCCCCAACACGGTTGCCTATATACTGAGTATTTAGGAGGTTGCAGGTCCCACTCGGCCCATTGAGTTTGCATTATGTCCTTCAGACGGAGGTCACACTTACCTCTCCAGATCAGCAGGCGGAAGCGTTGGCTTCCTTTTTCAGGAGGTCCTGTCAGATTGGGACTTTTTCCCCTCTTCGGGCCCCACACCAATGACTGTGAGGGTAGAGGATGATGCCAACTTCCATATTACGGAGCTTCAGTGGGCCTTCCATGGTCTCTGAAATAAAACTCCAGGTCCGGATGGAGTGAGGGCGCAAGCCTAGAGGGCACTGCCCAAGGAGGGTCAGGCAGTCCTGCTCGGAGTTATAAATCAGATTTGGAACTCGGGACAGAGTCCAGTGGACTGGAAGCTGGCATATATAATACTGATCCTCAAACTGGGGCATCCGGCAACATCCTGCGCAGCATTTTGATTTTGATTACTTTGAATGTGGCGAAACTGTTCAAACGCTTGATTTTAACACACTTGCAAAAGGCCTTGGTGGCCTCAACCCTTTTTCATAAGAACCACTTTGGGTTTATCCCTTATCGGGGGGTAGAGGATGCCATTATTATGGTACACCACACTATAGCAGTAGTGCGTGCACAATGGAAATGGGTGTATATGGTCTCCCTAGACCTAGAGGGGGCATATATCTCAGTATACCAGCCTGGTCTGCTAGCCAAACTTGAGCAATACAGGATTTCAGGGAACACTTCGCTGGTTGTCCTCCTTCCTCCTACAACAGGAGTTCAGATAAAGTGGAAGGGAGTGAAATCCTCCCCCACCCGTTCCTCCAAGAGATACTGCAGGGGAGTGTGTTAGCACCTCCCCTGCGGAGTCTCCTTCACCCTGTACATGGCAGATCTTTGGATGGTGTTCCCAACAGATGTTACAGTAATTCTGTATGCAGATGACTTATACCTGATTGCCAGCAGCACGCAGGCTGATATGGCAAAATACAGAGCTCAAAGAGTGCTCAAACACCTGGAACATTGGGCGATGCAGTGGATTATAGCCTTTTTGGCTACTAAAAGTGCCATAATAGATTTCTCTTCAAAGCAGCATCGACCACTGGTTTCCCTTCGACTCTTCTCGGGCACCATTTCCCAGCAGACTCAATCAGGATTCTGGGGCTACATTTTACCCACACATTTACATGGAGTGCCCACAAACGGTTCTTATGGAACAAGCTTACCTGGGCAGGGTCATACCTAAGGTATTTTGCTTTCTGGCATAATGGGGTTCGCATGACAGATTTTCTTTGGCTTGTCAATACGGTCATCCTCCCGATGGCGGAGTTTGGAACGCCTCTCTTGGATGGTGTGCTGCCAACGACCATCCAAAGGATTGAGAAACCAATTCATGCGGCTCTCCGCTTGGCCCTAGGGGTCCTCATATGACACCGCTGCTATCGTTATACACAGAGACTGGGTACATTGGCCTAAAGGCAAGGTTGTACTTACGGACAGTCACTTATGCAACTAATTATATTTTGAGGGGTCAATACAGTTTCCTCTACGGGCTTTTTTTGACTGCGAAGTGCCTTGAGCACTATAATTGGCGGAGGTTCCAGGAGTCCAACGTCTCTCGGGCTCTCTCACACCTGAGGAATATAGGAATATCCAACGCCTGCATCCATCAGCAAAGACAGCTCCTGACAAAAAAGAAGATACAATGATGGTTACCCATCATTGTATCTTCTTTGTCAGATGATGAACAATGACACATGATGATACAATAATCCAATGACACATGATGAACAAAACCCTGAAGATACAATGATGGTTACCCATCATTGTATCTTCTTTTTTGTTCATCATGTGTCATTGGATTATCCCTTTTACACCTTTTATACCCCTTTTACATTTTTTACACACTCACATTTTCAATGCATTATTAATTTTAAGGAATGTAAGTAAATTCTCTAAAGCACATTTCATAGAGGATTTGCAAATTTCAATCTTTTCTAGAGTTCTTAAATACCAATAATGTATTAACATTATGTACCAATGTATTATTTTAGCTTTATTCCATTGGACTTTATACCTGGTTCTGATGCAAAGATAGCTAAATTCATTAGACATAGTCCCTTATTTACAATGTACACATGTTTTTTCATCTTGATGATTAAATTATTTGTTATTATGACAGTACTTTCTTGGAATCTCATATCTGTTGTCATATATTGGTATGCTGTTTGTGTCTGGCCTCTCTGCTGGTTTTAGATTGTCCATGTTGTTATGGATCAGTTGAAAAATTGTCAGGGTTTTTTTCATAAACAATGTTATATCTTGTTACCTTTATTATTACTTTATGTATATCGCTCAGCTACCTGTTATATCTGGATCAAAATGAAAAAAAAATGTCACTTCAAAAGTTTCCCAAAGTTTCTGTTAGTTGATAAAAAAAAATTCACTTCATGCTTTCCTATTTGAACTTGTCATGTGATACTATGACATTGTTAAGTGTGTGTGGTGCATGAGACTTCATCTCACAGGAGTTTGACATTCTGCTGTTTTTCTTGAAGTGTGCTTTGTGACTCAATTTTGTGCTGAATGTCAAAATAAGTAGACTAGGGTTTTTATTGCCAGTATTATATTTTTATCGCCACTTTAATAAAAATATTTCCCAGTGGTGATTTTGGTGCTTGTCAACATGATTCTTGAAAGCATAGAGCATAAATGTGAGTGAAGTATATTCGTGCGAAACATCTGGCCATTTAAAGATTTACACTTATATTTAGGACTACATTATTTATTTGCATTTAATGTATGTATGTATATAGTAGAAATCAGGACAAAGTTTAGACTTACTGTGACTCTAAACTATAAGAGACACTTTTTTTTCTGTCAAATAGTAATAAAGAAATAAATATTTTGTTATGGATTATAAGAAAATTAATTCATACATGGTATTTTTGAAATAAATAGTAATATAAAATATAATTTCAGTATTACTTAGTGAACCTATGGAAAATGGTGCCTTGAAGAATAAAACTTTAAAGATAACAGATTTTGGTTTGGCCCGTGAACTCTATAAGACGACTAGAATGTCTGCAGCTGGTACTTATGCTTGGATGGCTCCAGAAGTGATCAAATCATCTACATTTTCTAAAGCTAGTGATGTTTGGAGGTAATGTTTTAATTTCATATTTGTTTTTAAATAGGTATACAAAATTTTCAAAATACTACTAGATTGTGCTGAAATTATTTATCTTTATAAAAATAATTAGATAGCTGCTTTTCAAAATTTTTAAATATTAGAAAATTCCATTAAAGTAAGTTTTCATAAATTATTAAAATGAACCAAACCTTGGCGTCATCGTGCACCATTATGTAAGAATGTAATTCTGTATTTCTTGTTTAAGGGAACTGAAGGTAAAGAATGTTTGGCTATTTTGCTGAAGATCTAAGAAGAATGCTACCATTTTAAATTACTGTAATTATGCTAATTATTATCTCAGAATGTTGTAATGTATATTAACCACTCAGCAGTGAAGGATGGATATATCCGTCCAGGGTGATAGTGTGCAGTGGTGAAGGACGGATATGTTTGTTAAATTCTTTTCGGGGTATCGCGTGGAAATGCGTGGAAAAATACTTTAAAAATTTCCTATGTTTATTCTCCACTACTGGGGGTAGAACCATACCTGACTAGTCCAAATGTGAAGCTTGGACAGTTTTTCGATGTTTAACCAATTGTCCAAACTTTACATTTGGCAGTTACATTTTCTCAATGTGTACACCTTGTGTTACATGCACATATCTAGCCAATACTCAAATTCTTCCTACACTCACTACAGCATATCTGTTGTCACTTCTCTTGTAGCAGCTGAATTCTATAACTCCTAGAAAGCTTTCTAGATAGAGTCGATAACAAGACATTTGAATGAAAATGGAAGAAGAAAATTGGACAGTTACTCTGTTGATTAGTATATGTTGCTTACTTCTTAGATAATAATTAACATAATTACAGTAATGTAAAATGGTAGCATTCATTTTAGAAGACTGTATACTTCAAGAAGTTTATTGTGTTGCACCTTTTTGCAAAGTTGAATTTAAAAAAAATTGTTTTTGAAGTTTGTTAAACAAGTAAATCACAGATTTATATTTATATAATGAACTAGCTGTTACCTGCAACTTTGCCCATGGGGGTTTTGCAAGCAAACCCCATTTATATTCAGTATTTCAACAATCATAGTAATTATTATATAACACCTACCGCTAAGAATGATGAGAATTGCTGAGAATCAAACAAACTGTTTTCAATTTGATCAATTTTCTGGAACATTTACAATCATTCTATAATTGAACCAATATGCAATAACAAATTCAAATTTAAAACAGTTTGAACATTTGGTTAAAAAATCGAAATGTATAAAAATATTTATAACAATGTCTGAAATGTTAGCAATTTAATACACCTAAGTACTCAATGAAGACTAAATGTAGTTGAAAATAAAAAATCGCATCTAAAATAGTACAGTAGAAGCCATTCTTCAGGTTAAGCCTTAATCCTCTCCCTTTCCTCCCACGGGGGAATTTTGAAAAATCTCTTCTTAATGTGTGTTTTCATGACGTACCCTAACTATGTACCAAATTTCCTCTTTAGGTTCAGCGATTTGCTCTGGGCAATGATGAATCAGTCAGTCAGTCAGTCAGGACAAGTAATTTTATATATTTAGATTGGAATATAGTATATATTCTAGAAATCTGAAAATAAAATAATCTTTCATATTTCGTTAGAAATAAAGAATAAAATGATTTAAAGAATTAAGAACTGCATATCTGCAAGATTCTTTTTGATATGTAAAAAGATATCATTATAATCTCTAATTATAATAAAAATATCAAAATAGTAAATAATATCAAGAATGTAACTAATTTTAATTAAATATTAACATTTATCATATTAATAATTTATATTCCAGTAAATGCTTTATATGTTTTTATTTGCAAATTTTGTCTATTTGTAGTTTTGTTTTCTGCTATTTTACATATTTGCGAAACTGGAATTTGCTTATTTGTGAAAGAATTAACAAAATAAATGAAATAATGGATAAAGAGATAATTAAACAAGTTTCAGTAATTCTGCTTTTTATCTTAAAGTTGTTTTACTAGATTTTGTTGATCATTAGACTTCATTAACAAACAGGAAGCCACTTTGTTTACTTCCAGCAAAAATTTTAATAAACAAAAATGTTGAAAGGAAATCTTGTCTGCTTTTCTCATTTCTTAGGAGCTAGTGTATTGTTGAATTCCTTTTATAGCATAATTGCATGTTTTTTGCTTTGACTCTTGCCCTGTAGATGATATTGAATTTGGGTTAAAAAGGATGATAGCTTTCTCACCATTTTCTCTATTTTTTATTTCTTTCATTTTCACAATTATGCCTGGAATAGATATGCATACAGTTCCTGGAATTCATAAAATACCAATACAGTATGAGATTTGACACCAAACAGGAATATATTGAAGCAACTTCTCGATCCCTTATAGCATGCATGGGACCAACATGAATTGATGTCACGAGAGGAATCCATACGACACGTCGGTCACTTATATGGCAGATCTATGTGACACCTTCATTGTCAGACCAGTAGGAGAAATCTCTGACTTGAAGCATTTAGGGCAACTTGAAATATATTTATCTGATGAAAAAGCCAAATGCATTAATATGAAAATCTTTAAGAACATTTCTATGGCCTGTAAATCAGTTTTTGAGATGACTTTTATAATCTTGTTTACCTTACTTTAGCATCTATTTTAACTTTACTTGTTCTTCTAGTAACTGTAGTTATCACACACTGCATAGTTTATAAAATAAACTAAAATAAAAAATAATCATTTAAATATTTTATTTTGTTATTAGTTTTTGGCAGTTATAGATTCTATTTTTGAATATATTATACATACATTCAAAAATTTGAATTTGATCTTTATTCTGATTGTTTATTCCTATTGCATTAAATAGGTTGAAAATGTTTGTTATTAAATAATTTTGCTGGAATTAAGAAGATTGTTTTAATTTTATTTGGCTTTTATAATTATCATACTTTCCAATTGAAAATTGTCTAATACTGAAATTATAACATAGAAAAGGTTACTATGTAGTATGGATGCTGTATAATACAGTTATATGTAAAATCACTCTAATCCGTATCAGTTGATTTTCTCACAGCACCTCCAAGTTATTACTTAAGACTTTATTGTAGTATATTCTTAAATAGATTATACATAATATGTATTTCAGGCTGTTGTAAATTCATAGCCCCTCTTCAGTGCTATTAAAAACAATGAAATGGTTATTAGACTTGACACTATTACGATCACAAAAATCTTTACATTTTGATTCGTGTTGGTTGATTTTCTCACGGCAACTCCAACATATTTACTTACATGTCTTTAAGAGAGAGAAACAATTTTTAAAACTCCGGTACATATGCAATGTTCTCATATAAATACCATTATAAAACCTTCTATATTTTAATTTTTGAAGTTAGACTATTTACAAAAACATATTAATATTTTCGAGGTGGAAAAGGATCATTGTGTGAAAAGGATTTAATGATAGACTCGAAAATATTAATATGTTTTTGTAAATAGTCTAACTTCAAAAATTAAAATATTGTGATATAGTTTATAATAAAGTTTTTTACCCATTTATTAAAAATTTTTTAAAGGTTTTATAAAAATTGTACCAAAGTTATTACTTATTAATTAAATTTAGATAATTTTTGATCTTAAATGAGATTTAAATTTTCAACTCTTTTTGAAATGTGAATTGAAAATACATTTTATGCTGTAGAAATAATATGAAAAAGTTTTTTGATAGTAAATTTATTTAAACAAATATTAAAATTTAAAAAATTCTTATATATATCTTATTACTTATTTAAATTTTAAGCTTTTTTTTAATTAAGGAAATTTATAAAAATTGTAATTAATAAATTAAAAAGCCTACATTAGAAAAGTCCCTTCTAATTTAGAAAAGATGAATTAAAACTTGGATATTAGTCTTAATAGCAGGTCTCCAGATGCAGAATTATCTCTTGACATTAAGGATATGAAAAATGTTGTTGTGGAATGTAAAAAAGGCGGCAAACAACTGAATATCTCGGATCAGCAGAGAGAGGAAAAACAAAGTTAATGATAAATTCAATAATGATAGTGATTTAATTTAAAAGCACATGCTAAAAAGTAAAATTGATTACTTTTTTATATCATTATGTGATTTCAGTTTGATTTCTTAAATGTTTTTGAAAATATATTTTAATATATTTTCTTCTTTATAGTTATGGTGTATTGCTATGGGAACTTCTAACAGGAGAAACTCCGTATAAGGGCATAGATGCATTAGCAGTAGCTTATGGTGTTGCAGTCAACAAATTAACTCTTCCTATTCCTTCCACTTGTCCTACCCCATTTTCATGCCTTATGGAAGGTTTGTATATACAATTAACAAAATCTTTAATATAATAACTACAATAAATAAGATAAATTTTAATTTATATATGTGTTACAATAAATCCTGACCTAATACAGTAATCTTTCCACTTATGTGATTAGTTTGTTCTATGAAAACTGCCTAAATGGAATCATGGAGTTGTGGCACAAAATACATAACTTCACTTTAATGCTTAATAACATGGGACCTGTAAGTTACAGAATAATAAACCCTATAAGTAAAATGAAGTATATTTAATAAGCTTTTAGAATTTATAACTTATTTTATTCCTATTGATATATTTGTACAAATATTTTGTTTATAATAGAAGGTTATTTGCATTTTGACACAACAGAGATGTTAAACTGTTTTATTTCCCACATCATAAGATCTAAAGATATTTCTTATGAATTAATATATTATATGTTAAATACAACATAATATGTAGAAAAAAATACAAGCATTGTAATATATAAAAACACTACTGTCATTTCAAGATAAATGTACAGACACATTTATGTTAATATCTCAGAACTGTAGCTTCACTGTCATTTTTTACTACATTACATATGCCTGCTATATAACTGTAGATAAGATTATGGAATAAATTAATTTGAGAACTCTCAAACTTGTATAAATATACAATATATATAAATTAGTATACATGCATGTAAAGTTAATTTATTTTAATGCATTTAATCTTATGCATTGTGGTGACTTATAGTATCTACATAATTATTTAAAATTAAAAAAATTTTCAGCTGTGTTAAAGTGAATTTGCATAAATGAAGGAATTACTGTATATAAAAATTGAATAAGTTAATAAGTAAGTAAGTGATTGAGTAAGTTAAGATATTCTTTTAAGTTTTTAAGATTTTAATATGTTGAAGTAATTAACAAGTTAAAGCTGAATTCTATAAATAGGTTTTGATATTTAAATATGAATTTTAATTGCAAATTATTGTTTTATTTATGCTGTATTATAGTGGCTCATTTCATAATTTCTCACAAATAAATATTTAAATTTTCAAATATTTATGCTTTAAATGATCTGTGATTGGAAAAACTAAACTTTCCCAAAACAGATGTAGACATTTACACATTTAAGTTTTGAATTTCTTTTACAAACATTTAAAAATAAAGAATGGAGTTTAGTTGAGTATTCCATAACTAATAATTTACAAAATTTTTTGTGGAAATGAAATTCCCTGAAACAGTAAAAAGATATAATTAAACAGCTTGAAATAGCATGCTATAAAACTAAAACAGAAAACTGTAATTATACTCGTATAAATTAGAAGGCCTGTCCATTCCTTTTATTCATAAACATTTTCAGAGATTTGCCCTTTTTAACATAAGATGAAAAGTTTTTGAAACATTTTTTAAATTTAAATGTTTGAATGTCTGCATGTTGTCAGAACAACAGCTTAAATGACAAGTCTGTGTAAATTTTGTTGAGTATATTTTATTTCTGATTTGAATTCATCTATAAACATATTAAAGACCAATGTTTATAATAATAAGCCAAACAATTGCTGTATTAATAGTAGTGGTAAAGTAACCTGATTCGTTATGGCAATTGTTTAGCTTATTATTTCTAATTTGTAAAATGAAACAAGTTTTATTATTTTTTTTTATTTTAAAATATTGAGTTAATTATTCTGAAAATTATTGGCTATATTTATGACATAAATTAATTTAGATAGTAACAGATTTGATATTGAAGTAAATAGTACCATCATTTTGTAATAAATGTAATAAAGCTAAATTTTTAAATTAGTATAATTAATAATTTATAAATATCTGGAAGAAAACATTGAAGAATTACAATCCTTTGGAAATAGTGGTTGTGAGTTTAAGTCTTACAAATTTGACACTAAAAGATGATAAACACCACTTACGTTTAGTGTTAAATTTATTAATAGAGAAACATTTGCTTTTATGGATTTTAAAAATAAAATAGAACATAAAAACATAAATACTAGTGCTTTTGGAGTTTATCCATTGTCAGAAACATGATTATGATCATCCTAATGATGGGCTGATGATGATGGATACAAATACAAAAGCATTGGAATCTATATTCTATTTGTTTTTTAAACTCTATTAAAACAGTATTTTTCTGGTTATTAAATTTGTTTCTTTAATGTAATTTAATTATTTTGTAACAAAACAAACAAAAGAAACAAAATAATCAAAAATAATAGACTATGTTTTTGACATAGTCTATTATTATTGATTATTTTGTTGATAATTTATGATTGTTTTAATTTTCCTTATTTTTAATTTAACAGATCATTAATAAACAATAAAAGTTAATAATGAGATTTATTACATAATTTAACATAAATACTAGTAAAATAAATACAAATAAATATATAAAAGTTTCCATAAATATAAAATATTTTTGGTAACACAAAAAATTAAGAAGTACAAAAAATTGTTTTATTTTTCATACTAAATTACTTATTATGAAAGTGTATGTTACTGTTATATTATGAGTAATTATTTTTATACATTTGAAGAATGTTCTGTAAAGTTAATTGTAATAAAAAATATTATTTAGAGAAATATCATACCTAATTAATTAATTAATAGAACATAAATAACAAATAATTAATTAATTGATTATTTATAGATATTGTTAATGTTTAAATTTTTAGCCTGTTGGAATCCTGATCCTCATGGCAGACCAACATTTGTGGATATCCTCAGGGAACTGGAAGATATTTCTAGATCACCTTTCATGAATACACCCCAAGAATCATTCCATACTTTACAAGAAGATTGGAAACATGAAATAGCAGAAATGTTTCATGAACTCAGATGCAAAGAAAAGGTATGAAGTTTTAATTAAAACTGAAGGATTTGATATTTAATTAACTGATTATTTTATGTGCTACTTAAATATAACAATTATTGCTTTTAGTTTTACTTTCATTTTATGTTTTCATTCTAGTATTTACCTAAAACTTTTTTAAATTAAAAATAATTTGAATGCCTGTTTTTCATTATTTTACAATCTCAACTTTTTATTGAAATGTTTGTATACTTTGCACAAAATTTATTCTTAATTAATATTTTCATAATATGAAGTTTTTCTAGAATTAGATCTGAAAATTTTATTTTCAAAATCTTATCTATTATTTTAAAGTATTAAAAATTCAACTGTAATTATATAATAATTTTTTAACTGTAGTTTAATATTTGTTGATTTATTGCTTAGAAATTTGAGAACTTTTTTTGTAATGAAGCCATGAATTTTTCCATCTTATACAGATAACACTATATAACATGGCACTTTTACAATACAATTTTAGTCTAACATTATTTTGTTGTAACACAGTTAGAGAATTGAAACAATCCTTGATCAACTTGGTACAGTGTGTTTACTTTGAAATGCCACAATTTTAATTTTTAATAACAAACTGTATATCCTTTTTATTATAAATGCATATATATTACACAAACATTAAAGTTTATTTCAGTATCTGTTCAGCATGGCTGCCATGCTTACTTTGCACATAATGTATTTGAATACATATGTTATTGAAAATAAAATTGAGAATTTCAATTAAAATGGCTGATGGTATTTCACAAAAAATACATGGAAGAACTAAAACATCTTCATATCTCCATCATGTCCAATCACTGGGGACAGTCTTGTTTTACAGAGGTGATCTTATATTAGAGTATATGCTTCTATAAAAATATGCAAAACAGTTTTAAAATCTTTGCTAGTGATAAGTCAGAAATGAAAAATACATAGTTTCAATTAAAATTAGCTGATATTTTATATTAAAAATACATATTACAAGAACAATTACCTTTGCAGTCCCAGCAACGTATCCATTGCTGAGATGACAAAAATTCTGTTCCTGTGATTCGACATGATGGAGCTATGAAGACATTTTAGTTTCTTCTATGTATTTTTAACAATTGAGAATTTCTTTATTGACTTCACACAGAGGGTAATGGATTCCTGAAGTTTCTCTATATTTGGGGAAATTTTGTAGACAAGATCCTTTAAACGTTCCCACAAATAAAAATCAAAGATTTAAAGGTTTTGACAAAATTTAACAAAATTTTATGGTTCTGAGAGTTTGCAATCATAAATGTCTAGAATATGATTCCCAGTTATCTGATTTTTGAACATTGTTGTAGAGAAATGTTAAAGCATTGGGTGTTGAATTTGGTCAGGCTCGTTTGAACCACTATTTTTTATAAAAAATTTTTAGAATTTACAACAAAAATTTTTTATGAATTTTTTACTGATTCATTGTTTTAAATTTTGTCAATATATTTACACAATTTTTTAATTGGAATTTTTCTTTGAGGAAATTCAGATAAAAAAAAATGAGCTTTCAACATTTTCAGTTAATTATTTTATGATATAAATTTTTGAAGAAGAGTTTTATCTTGGGCATTTCTGGTTTTTTTAAACTATTTGTATAGTCCTCAAATTACCTTTATATTTAGTACTAAGAAGTTCCACACTCATTTCTGAACTTTTGCTGCATACTTATGATTGATCTTAGCTCAACATATTACATAACAATATCTATTTAGTGGTAGTTTGAGGGTTTAGAAGTAGCCATTTTTAATATATAACCAAAGCAGCAGCAGCAACAGCAGTGTTGTCAGAAAGACTAAGGTTTGTTTATTAATAATATATAGTTGTATATAATAAAAAGAATATGTGGCTTAAGTTATTGATAATTAAAATTGTGGCATTTCAAAGTAAACATTTTGTATTTTTGAGAATTTGTGTGGAGAATTGATCTTTGCTATTACATTGGATAAAATATTTTAACATTTTTATTTTTTTGTGAATTTGTTATATTCAAATTTAAAACTCATTACTTAGAAAAATTGTTATAATAGCTTTTAGAAAAATGAGTCTGAAAATATTGAAGTGATGGAAGCATAAAAACTTTTTGTAATTCTTGATTGTGTCAGAATCATTGTCTTGTCACTTATAGAAGTAAAGGCATCAATATTAATTGTGTATTAGAAGATTGTTTGGTCAGAGCCTGTTCATTTTGAAAATATGGTCAAACTGACAAAAACTAGAATCGGTGCAGTAGTGGAACTTGCTAAGTCAGTAGGAAGGAAAGCCCCATTTTCAAAATTTCAAATTTTACACTACAAATCCATACAAGAAAGCATAAATTTAGTGGAGCAGTTAGAATCTTACTTATTGAATCCAGATTTGTTGACTAAAAGGAGCACAAAGTTTAAAAATTAGCTTAAAAATCTATACTATAAAATTTAAAAAGCAAAAATCAAGCTATCAGATGAAAACAAACAAATCTAGGTTACTGGTTTTTTAACAGAAGATAATTAAATCTACATACATCAAACAAAACCCTTACCATTCAGTAAATAATTTTAATGTAAAAATTCAATAAATGTTTTCAATCTTACACAAGATCTACATCAGGTCAACAGCATTCTAAATTGGGAATGTGAAGAACCAATTTCAAATGCAGATCTTGTTTAAGATCAAAAATATTTGTCAAATTTTTACATAAAAATTATTTACTGGATGGTAAAGGTTTTGTTTGATGTACTGTACTTAAGTCATTGATTCAATTATTGAGAAGATAATTTTGATAATGAAATCTAGATGTTGCAGGAAAAATTTCAGAAGATAAAGATATTTTGCTAGAGAAAACACATTTATATTTGATTGTGCTTAGTAGCAATAAAGAGAAAGAAAATTTATCTGACATGCCATTCCATATTTCTGCAAGTATAAGAGAATTCATGCTCTTACATGTTCTTAATGTGTGGAAATATGGTATCTATCATAGTTCGTAAGACAATCATTTAGTTATTTCTATTTTCAGTGAAAATTAAGTTTCTGATAGTTAAAAAAGTAAGCTAGTGTATTTTTATTAGCTTTTCAAATGTAACAATTTTTTTCTATTAGTTCTTAATGTTACATAACAGAGTTTTGAACAACACAGAACTTTATAGAAACCTCATAATTGCATTATATGAGAGCTGCCTGTATTTTTTAATTATGATGCCATTAAGTTAGAAGGGCATAATTTAAAGTTACCATATAAATATTTTAACATGCAATTCAACATTTTAAAGGTTCCAAAAATATAACATTTGTAAAATTAAATTTAAAATGTATTAAAAATTTATTAGATATAAATAAATGAATCAGAGGTTTTCATTTAAAGACATTTATTGCAATGTAAAACTAAATTTAATATTTAATTAAAATTATAAATTTTGTAATAATAATAAAGTAAATAACACATTTATGCATATTATTTTGTAACTGAACTTGGCTAATCATAATATTTTGTTATTTTGTTGAATGAGTTTTCAAGATTATAATATAAAATTTTGAATAGTACATAAAATAATTTTATATTGTATTTCAGTCATTATCATTCTTCACTTTATGATGTAAAATTTATTGTACAATTAAATTATTTTTAAAGAAATTGATGTATACAAATAAAAATTTAAAAATAAACAAGGTTTTACATGCAATTAATAATAAAATATAAATAAATATTTTTTAATTTATAAACTTCACTTTACTTTATTCTATAGCTAAATTATAGAATAAATTATTTAATTAAGTGCTGAGGGATTTTGATGCATTGATTATAAATACATGTTATTGTAAGATATGTATACTTTCATATTTTATTTAATATTGAAAATAAAAGGAATCAATTGTAATTTTTAGGAATTGCGTTGTCGAGAAGAAGAATTAACAAAGGCTTTGCTACAACAAAAGATTCAGGAAGAATTTTTGAAGAAAAGAGAACAAGAATTAGCAGAAAGAGAAATAGATCTTTTGGAAAGGGAGTTAAATATCATGATTTTGCAACAACAGCAAGGTCGTCCAACTCCAAAAAAGCGCAAAGGCAAATTTAAAAAGAGCCGACTGAAACTATTGAAATATGGTGGACAACAAATTAGTATGCCTTCAGGTAATTATATTTTAATTTGATTCACTTTTAATCTGGCAGAGTTTTAGTCCTTTTTGATGACTGTAGTTGAGTGGCTGCCAATTGCTGAGCAGTTAAAGTGACAGCCTACAGACTTCTCTGGAACACTTGGGAATGAATTTGGACTGGTCAAAAAACTCCATGAAGTTTTTAGTGGGGTGGTTTATCCTAGTAGTTGAGTCCATCTTTCATCACCATTGTGGGCCTGACTAAACTTACAATAGGCTTGATAAAAAAGCTTTCTTAGTGCCCACAGACAGAAAGAGTAAAAATAAACTGTATATGAGATGTTTTTTTTTTTAATTACAATGTATAGCAACTGAGTATTTAGTAGGATTTAGCTATTTACAATTAAATAGACATTTTACCAATTAATAAAGAAATGTGCTAATAACTACTTAAGATATTGTCTCATAAGATGATTTTTCTTTTTGTTAAGATTAATTTGAAAAATTATGATTTATTTATTTAAAAATTAAATTTTAACTTTATTTTAGATTTTGTGAATTGCCTTCTTTAGTCTGTTAAGTAACTTTGTATATTGTGATGTTTTGTGAAAAATATTTCATTTTAAAAAATTTACGTTTTGGTAAAGCTTGCACAACTGAATGATTGTTATATTCTCCATAAAACTTAATAGAAATACAGATTTTTGTATGTACAATGTCTTGTTTAATATGATTTTTACAAAGAGTACTTCTCCTGTTTGTATCTTATTATAATTTCTTATTATAAGCATAAATGTTTTTTGTAATTTATTTTAGTTTGATATATATAAGAAGTTTACAGTTAAGCAAAAAAATATCTTTTGATTACAAAATTCTTTATTTGATGAGCCAAATATTCTTTATTAACACAAGTCAACCTGTCTATAAGAGTGTTATTGTATAAATTTGCACAATAACACACTTATAGACAGGTTCACTTATACTTTCATGAAATTGGTGATTTTAATTTATTAATTATTAAATATTTGTGTCACTGAATAAAGAATTTTTTTGGAGTCAGAAAGTATGTTTCTACCTAATTCTTTTTATATGTTAATTGTTTTTATTTAATTTACATTTCTTTAATATTCTGCTTTTATATATGGTTTCACTTAATATCTCCTATCTATTCTGAATATATGTATATTTGTAAAAATTGTAAGCTTTATAATAATTTTTTTCTTTTGAAATTACTGTTAAAATTTTATTGCAATAAAATTCTTATTATTAATTTTTTTAGATTTTCGTCATAACATCACTGTCCAACCTTCACTTGCTATTAGGCCAGAGATTAAAGGCTTAAGAATGTCATCTAGTCCAGAAAGTCCTCCTGCTTCACCTAATCTACCTCGCTTGCGAGCTTATGCACGTATGTATTGAGATTTATAAAATTGTATATTGAATATAACTTGAAAAGTTAAAATTTTAATTGAATAAATCTGATAATTATGTTTGAACCAATTTGATCCTTTTGAGTATTCAAACAACTACTTTCAGAACAGATTTATATTCAAGCTATTAATTATTAATTAGCTTTATGATATCCTAAATATAATCTGGTTATAGTTGGATTATAATTTTATTATTTGCAATATTCTACAATATGTGATAGTGAAAGTAAATAATGAGACAAAACAATAATTAGCTGATAAGTCTTCATATAAAAAAAGTCTAGAATTTTGTGTAGCAATTACTTTATTTTATCAAGCAAAATGTCATGCCTATATTACATGACTTAAAATTTATATTGCTGCCATAATTGTATTTTCATACGATATTATTATAATGATATATGTATTAATACTGAAATAATGATTAAAATGTATAGTGATGAATAAAAATGAAAAATTGAATATTCTTAGTTACTGTCATATTTTCAAAAAATAGTCTTAAAAAAAGAGTAAAAACTGTACCATAAATATATTTACATATTTTAATTATACAAAACTTGTCTTATTGTAAAGAAATAATTCCTTTGAAAAATATTGATACTGTATATCTATTATCAATGATTTTTTAATTTTTAAACATTAATTCCAAAAATTAAATTTTATGGTTTGTGCATGGTATAACTGTTGACATATAAGAAGTTTTGTAATTTCCTCTCATATTTTTTAAACATAACATATTTGTACAAGATACATGTAATTGTTTTAGTTTAGTCTTGATCTTGTTTTTCATCAGTAGTATATATTAATTTACTGAGCAATTTTATCAGAAGATTATCAGTAATATTGAAATTATTTTTGATAATCTTTTATTTGAAATATATAAAGTTTAATGAAAAATAAAGAAAAAAATTCCATTTATTTAAAAAGGGAATGCACATCTCCAATACCCTATTTAGGTCCCATTTCTTTAAAAATTGCATATATGTTTAGAACTAACAATTTTGTTCTACCAATAACACCATCACCAAGTCTAAGAAGACTACTATGTAAGGAAATGTGTTTTTTGCATGGAATTAGTTTTTAAATTATTTTTAATTTTAAGAATTTGAAGCTAATTATAGAAGATAAACTGAAAAACTTTGATTATTAATTAGAATACAGTATAAAAATTAATTTTAAAGAATTTTCTATGATATGTATTATTCAGTTTAATGAAATGCAAATTTTTTTTGATTTTGCTTGTACTTTTTTATCATAATTTTATTGGCATTTTACCTTTCAGTTGTGTAGTAGTTTCTAAATTTGTTTTTTTGTTCTAATATAAATTTTAATTAACTATATTAATTATAATGGAAATTTGCACTTTCTTATGTTGGAAAAATATTTTTATTCATACAGAACTAATACCATATCCATTTGACGTGTGAACCTTGAGTGTGAATGCTCAAATTAATATTTCTTTAGGTGTAAAATCATTATTTTATTATCACAAGGACATTGCATATGCTTACTGCCAAATTTATTTGTGATTTATTTCTAACCAGCTTGAAAACAGTCTGGATAAACTGGGGATAAAAAGTTTGGCACGTTTTGATGTATTTTAGTGAAACAGCTTGTGCTTATTTTTATATTGGATACTATATTATTTATAAAAGCTTAAATAATTACTTTTTTAGATTACAATAAAATAAACTTCTTTAGTCTGTTAAGTAACTTTGTATATTGTGATGTTTTGTGAAAAATATTTCATTTTAAAAAATTTACGTTTTGGTAAAGCTTGCACAACTGAATGATTGTTATATTCTCCATAAAACTTAATAGAAATACAGATTTTTGTATGTACAATGTCTTGTTTAATATGATTTTTACAAAGAGTACTTCTCCTGTTTGTATCTTATTATAATTTCTTATTATAAGCATAAATGTTTTTTGTAATTTATTTTAGTTTGATATATATAAGAAGTTTACAGTTAAGCAAAAAAATATCTTTTGATTACAAAATTCTTTATTTGATGAGCCAAATATTCTTTATTAACACAAGTCAACCTGTCTATAAGAGTGTTATTGTATAAATTTGCACAATAACACACTTATAGACAGGTTCACTTATACTTTCATGAAATTGGTGATTTTAATTTATTAATTATTAAATATTTGTGTCACTGAATAAAGAATTTTTTTGGAGTCAGAAAGNCGCCAGTGCTGTGGCGCTGCAATCTTTGGCTATGTCTTGGGCTACTCAAATATTTTACGTTTTTGCTACTAAATTAACTTCTGAAGTATAATTTTTTATTGTTTTTATATTTTTGAATATATTTATTTTGTTTGTACAAAATAAATAAATAATTTTTAACGATACAACAGCCACAATTATTATTTTAAAATGTTTATGTTAGGCTTAATATCGACGCAAATTCAATGCAAAGCGACACACAACAGAGAAAAATTTCAGGATGGGATAGGTTAATATATTTTTTCATACATAATCGGTTATCCGAAAAATAAGTTATCCGAACGACCCCAGTCCCCAATGGATTCGGATAAACGACGCTCTACTGTAATATATTAACATTTTTTAAAAGTGTAATTAAAAACGTATAAAGTTGTAAATATATTAATTATAATGGAAATTTGCACTTTATTATGTTGGAAAAATATTTTTATTCATACAGGTTGAATTTTCATTATACAGATGTTTTAATTATTTAGAGTCAGTAGAGTCATGACTATACAATCTTTTGTTATATGCATTTTGCTATCTGATGTGTTAGATAGTGTAGGCTGTGAACCAGTATATTATTTTGCTTTTTTCTCAGTGTTGCTTTGTCTATCAGGTCATTACCTACTACCAGTTTCATTTATATCAGATAATTTTTATTTGTGTATCTACACTAATGTATTATACAGGTAGCCCTTGGTTTATGCTGATTCACAATAATGCCGCTGCACAATTCGCGATTTTTCTGTGTAATTCCCAATTTTCCCTATGCCAGACTGATTTTTGTTTTAGTGTTCACGTATTTACCGAGCCGTGACATTGTACATTCATTAAAACAAAGATTTTTATTGAATATATTTATTTTTTCTGTTTAATATTATTGGTATGTATACATTTGCATTAAATTAGTATTAAAATACTAAACGTTTAGGTACCCACGAGTCAAGTTATCAAACTTAATAGTCCAATAAATGGCATTTGAATCCATAGTGCCATTGAATTTATCCTGTATCAGTTCATTTAGGAAAACACCTTACGATGCAGTAGCACTTCTGGCGATCAAAAACTATCGTTAGTGAGACATATCTACTTCTCGTTGGCCAGACAATATCTATCTATCCTTAATTTTCCTGCTCAAACTGACCTTATATATGCGCTACGACGACCGGTGGTCGACCAATCAGTGTCTCCGCTCATCCGTAGCTCTACGTCGGGTTAACGTATCCTTTCGACTATGGAAAGTTTGACAGTTGAACTTTGTGAGTTAGACAATGATTGGGAGCGAAGTGTGAATTTAAAAAGGAGCATCATCGCATCCATTTGACTTTATTCCGAAATTCTCAATGAAAGAAAACAAAAATGTAAACAATTAAAGATGGATACTTTTTCTGAAAAATGTAAGAGATCCGAAACTAAAATCTTTTAATAAAAACATTTCACTTTATTTTATGATAAAATATATTTAAAAAATTAAATTTATTTGTATTTTGTATTATATTGTATTAATAAACAAAATTATTTGCGTATTTTTTACTTATGTAGAACCTAACCCTATACCTCAGTGTAAATATGGGTTCGTTTTATGCCGATTCGATTTGCGCCGGCTTTTGTAGGAATGGAACTGCGGCTTAAACCGAGGGCTATCTGTATTTATATTTTACATGCTGTGTTTGTGTTATTTCCCTTTACCTAATCTTATTATCTGAGAAACAATAAGTGAAGAGAGAGAGAAAATGATTCTTTCAATTGAATAATTAATAATATATATATAATTCCATATTTACACTTGATTTTCATTAAGTTTGTGATTTGATTTACTCTTCCATCCGTTTTTGGATTTTCAGACATTTTTTATTAATTTAACTAAGTATAGTCCTATTTATATTGACAGCTGGATTCTTGAGGGATCAAAGGTGTCAATTGATTATTTACTTGTGTATATTTGTATCTATCTATCTATCTATCTATCTATCTATCAGTAGAGCGTCATTTATCTGAAAGTTGGTTATCCGAAATGTCAGTTATCCAAAAGAATTCCAGTTGGCAAATTTAAATTTTTGCTAGTGCTGTGGTGCTGCAATCTTTCGCTATGTCTTGGGCTACTCCAATATGTTTTTTTTGTTGGTGTGTGTGTTTTAGCTGGCAGCACTGGCACTTTTGTGTGGTGTTTTTCTGAGGACTGTGTGTTGTGCTGAATTAAATGTTTTTGATACTAGATTAACTTCTGAAGTATAATTTTTATTTTGTTTTTATATTTTTCAATATATTTATTTTGTTTGTACAAAATAAAGAAATAATTTTCAACGATACAATAGCCACGATTATTATTTTAAAAAGTTTACATTAGACTTAACATCGACGAAAATTCAACGCAAAGCGATACGCAATGGAGAAAATTTTAGGATGGGATAGGTTAATATATTTTTTCATACATAATCGGTTATCCGAAAAATAAGTTATCCGACAACCCCAGTCCCCAATGGATTCGGATAAATGACGCTCTACTGTATATATCTATATATTTATCCTGTTTTTGATGTGTTATTTGAATGGAATATCATTTAAAAGTAATTTGAACTGCAAGATTTTCATTCACAATTTACATTTGAATTTGTTCCTTTTTCTGGCATGTTGTGTAAATAATGTTATTTAAATGAAAAATTTCTGAACTTTGTTCCATTTTTGAACATTGTTAATAACCATCTTTTAATTTAGAATTATAAAGATAGCTTAGACCAAAAACATTATTTAAAATAAAACAATTTTGCTGGAAATTAAAGTGTTAAGTATATGATCTTCTGAAGTACAGGTCTTCGTCATACATGGCATTCCTACACTTCTAACATGGTTTCACTCAAGAATTGAAGGCATCCCAGTATGAATGTCACAGTTTTTAAGTGCATCATTATTTAATATTTTTTATCCAAGCAAGCATGTGTGTTGTCTCATATTTCCTATTTTAGAATATTGAAATTTTCAATGTTGTTTCAGGCCTTTTATTTGGTTTTTTTTTTAATGAGAATTGGTTATACAGTCGACCCCCCCTATAACATGGGTTCCTATAGTTCGGATTCCTATATCACGGTGAAAAAATTGCAACAGTATTCGTACAAACATGCTAAAAAAACTCTTATAATTCAGTAAAACATCATCGCTGACTTGTGTCGCAATAGGATTGGTCGAATCTAGACCAATAGCGGATATTGTACAAACCGTTGAGTTTAAATGAGCAGTGGACCTACTAAAAACCATTTATTATTTAACGTCCATAAAAATTATATTTATATTAATGTCTCCAAAATTCAGCAAATTTTTTGCAAAAAAAATAATTTATCAGGAAGCACGTGAGCGCCATTCGATGATAAGCTCCACGACGAAAACAAGCTTAATCAATTGCGTAGTCGAACGGTGCACGCTCGATAAGTAATCCTACGATTGTTTGTTTATAGCATAGTTTATATGAATTATTCCCAAAAAATTATACGTATTTTGGAAATGTTGAGTCAAATTAGTCTAGAATCGATTAATTTTATGGAAGAAACCTTTCGAACAGCCATAGTCTGTAAACTGCATACGTGCCGGGCTGTGATTGGCTGGACTCGTAGAAAATGGATTCATAAAAACCGGAACATATCTACCATGTTATAGGGGACTGTACAGTTTTTCTTCATCCTAATTTAACTTTTCTGTAAACCAGGTGTTACTGCCATTGATGATAGTGCTCCAAATGAACCCAAAAGACTTACTCTGCATTTGTTTTGTTTTTATAGATTAAATTGAAAGTTACTATATAAAAAGATTAAATTTATAAAGATCTCTTAGGCAGTTGCCAGCATGAAAAAAGTAGAGCAAAACCAAGATGTTGTCGATACTTTAGATTAAGGTCAACAGGAAAGCTCAGAAGATGACTATATTTTGCCAAAAAGAAAATGTTTTTATTTAATGGTATTTATCAGTGAAGAAAACTTTAATATTAAACATGCACTACTTTTGGTTGTGATTGTTAGTTAATTATTGATTGCTTTAATAAACATAATGCTCTTAATTATGAAAAGAGAATAGTATATGTTTGCTAACTTTGGAACCTAACTCTTTTGTACCAGTCCTTTCTTTTGTATAACTTATATTTGCATAACATGGCATTTTTTCAGAATCTAACTATTGTGTCATAGAGGGAGTTAAATCTGTTGTCTCTTTCAGATTCTGTTGTTCTTAAATCATTAGAAAGCATAAAGTTTAGTTTTTCTGATAAACATCTTTAAACAGTAGATGTGTTTTCTAGTCAATGAAGGTCATCCTCTACATGATTTTGTTGAAGAACCTGGATTCGAATCCACTCCAGCAATAAGTAACAAAAGAGAAATTAATTTACTACTATATTTTATTTCTCTTAGATTCTAGGAATCCAGTTGCAATTAGTTTTTACACTAGCCACTAAAAAGTTCACTCACTCCAGTAGCCAACTAAACTGCCTTCCCCTAAAAATTCCATTTTTGAAGACAATGTTATTTTTATTAATTGATAATCAGACTTTTTAAAACCCATTAATTTAGTTTAATTAATTAAATTGTACTTTTAATTTTAATTATTTCTCATTTATTTAATTATTTAATGATATAAAAGTGTAAGGCTTACAAATGTTTTAGAAATATGAAATTGGAGTTAAATAGTTAAATAATAAAAATTTACTATATAAATTTGTTTCTCACAAGGCCAAATTAAGGATAATATATATACAGTAGAGCGTCGTTTATCCGAAAGCTGGTTATCCAAAACGTCCGTTATCCGAAAGCATTCCGGTCGGCAAATTTAAATTTTCGCTAGTGCTGTGGCGCTGCAATCTTCGGCTATTTCTCGGGCTACTCAAATATTTTACGTTTTTGATACTAAATTAACATCTGAAGTATAATTTTTTATTGTTTTTATATTTTTCAATAAATTTATTTTGTTTGTACAAAATAAAAAAATAATTTTTAACGATACAATAGTCTTCGTTAGGCTTAACATCGACGAAAATTCAATGCGAAGCGACACGCAACGGAGAGAAATTTCAACATGGGATAAATTAATATATTTTTTTGTACATGATTCGTTATCCGAAAAATAAGTTATCCGAACCACCCCAGTCCCCAATTGATTCGGATAAACGACGCTCTACTGTATATATTATCCTTAATTCAGTCTTCTGATATGCAAATTTGTGTCAGTAATTTTCCTTATAAATTTTTGTCTCTTATCTGTTAATTTTCTCTCTATTTTTTCTTCATAAACTTAAAAATGATGGCATATTTGACAGTGCAATCAATATTACAATTAGACACCCACGATTGCTGTAAATAATCGGGCTATAATTTGGAAATATTAATTACAAATTACAAATAAATTTGGCACTAGAGGGAGGTGTTAGGTAATCGTGGGTGTCTATTTGCTAAGCATTAGATTTCGGTAGATGTTTATATCTAAATGTTAGAATTGTGCTATACATCAATATTTGTAAAAGCAGTTACTTGAAATTAACTGAAAACATTTTTATTTTTAACATTTTTGTTTGCTTTATGGTAGTCTTGTTGCTAATGAATATATTAAACACTTAAAAAGTAACAACCCACGAAAAACCTTTTTAACGAGTGTTATGTCACTATTAAATTCCACAAATACTTTCGACCTCCACCGAGGTCTGCTTCAGGTGGTGACTGGCCGTGTTTCGACCCGACCGTCGTAACGATGTTGCCAACGATGTAAATAAATAAATGTGCGCGTCGGGTTTCACCCCTCCAACCGCCATTGCTCGAACTCCTCGAATAAATACTTCCATGCCTGTGCCGCGGACCAAGGCTTTGTTATAACCATGTTCCACGGCAATTTTTTCTATGCGTCGGATCTCC
>NW_019384669.1:245304-275551 GCF_000671375.1 Centruroides sculpturatus | reverse complement strand
TTTTTTTTGTTTTTATATTTTTCAATATATTTATTTTGTTTGTAAAAAATAAAGAAATAATTTTCAACGATACAATAGCCACGATTATTATTTTAAAAAGTTTACATTAGACTTAACATCGACGAAAATTCAACGCAAAGCGATACGCAATGGAGAAAATTTTAGGATGGGATAGGTTAATATATTTTTTCATACATAATCGGTTATCCGAAAAATAAGTTATCCGACAACCCCAGTCCCCAATGGATTCGGATAAATGACGCTCTACTGTATATATCTATATATTTATCCTGTTTTTGATGTGTTATTTGAATGGAATATCATTTAAAAGTAATTTGAACTGCAAGATTTTCATTCACAATTTACATTTGAATTTGTTCCTTTTTCTGGCATGTTGTGTAAATAATGTTATTTAAATGAAAAATTTCTGAACTTTGTTCCATTTTTGAACATTGTTAATAACCATCTTTTAATTTAGAATTATAAAGATAGCTTAGACCAAAAACATTATTTAAAATAAAACAATTTTGCTGGAAATTAAAGTGTTAAGTATATGATCTTCTGAAGTACAGGTCTTCGTCATACATGGCATTCCTACACTCCTAACATGGTTTCACTCAAGAATTGAAGGCATCCCAGTATGAATGTCACAGTTTTTAAGTGCATCATTATTTAATATTTTTTATCCAAGCAAGCATGTGTGTTGTCTCATATTTCCTATTTTAGAATATTGAAATTTTCAATGTTGTTTCAGGCCTTTTATTTGGTTTTTTTTTTAATGAGAATTGGTTATACAGTCGACCCCCCCTATAACATGGGTTCCTATAGTTCGGATTCCTATATCACGGTGAAAAAATTGCAACAGTATTCGTACAAACATGCTAAAAAAACTCTTATAATTCAGTAAAACATCATCGCTGACTTGTGTCGCAATAGGATTGGTCGAATCTAGACCAATAGCGGATATTGTACAAACCGTTGAGTTTAAATGAGCAGTGGACCTACTAAAAACCATTTATTATTTAACGTCCATAAAAATTATATTTATATTAATGTCTCCAAAATTCAGCAAATTTTTTGCAAAAAAAATAATTTATCAGGAAGCACGTGAGCGCCATTCGATGATAAGCTCCACGACGAAAACAAGCTTAATCAATTGCGTAGTCGAACGGTGCACGCTCGATAAGTAATCCTACGATTGTTTGTTTATAGCATAGTTTATATGAATTATTCCCAAAAAATTATACGTATTTTGGAAATGTTGAGTCAAATTAGTCTAGAATCGATTAATTTTATGGAAGAAACCTTTCGAACAGCCATAGTCTGTAAACTGCATACGTGCCGGGCTGTGATTGGCTGGACTCGTAGAAAATGGATTCATAAAAACCGGAACATATCTACCATGTTATAGGGGACTGTACAGTTTTTCTTCATCCTAATTTAACTTTTCTGTAAACCAGGTGTTACTGCCATTGATGATAGTGCTCCAAATGAACCCAAAAGACTTACTCTGCATTTGTTTTGTTTTTATAGATTAAATTGAAAGTTACTATATAAAAAGATTAAATTTATAAAGATCTCTTAGGCAGTTGCCAGCATGAAAAAAGTAGAGCAAAACCAAGATGTTGTCGATACTTTAGATTAAGGTCAACAGGAAAGCTCAGAAGATGACTATATTTTGCCAAAAAGAAAATGTTTTTATTTAATGGTATTTATCAGTGAAGAAAACTTTAATATTAAACATGCACTACTTTTGGTTGTGATTGTTAGTTAATTATTGATTGCTTTAATAAACATAATGCTCTTAATTATGAAAAGAGAATAGTATATGTTTGCTAACTTTGGAACCTAACTCTTTTGTACCAGTCCTTTCTTTTGTATAACTTATATTTGCATAACATGGCATTTTTTCAGAATCTAACTATTGTGTCATAGAGGGAGTTAAATCTGTTGTCTCTTTCAGATTCTGTTGTTCTTAAATCATTAGAAAGCATAAAGTTTAGTTTTTCTGATAAACATCTTTAAACAGTAGATGTGTTTTCTAGTCAATGAAGGTCATCCTCTACATGATTTTGTTGAAGAACCTGGATTCGAATCCACTCCAGCAATAAGTAACAAAAGAGAAATTAATTTACTACTATATTTTATTTCTCTTAGATTCTAGGAATCCAGTTGCAATTAGTTTTTACACTAGCCACTAAAAAGTTCACTCACTCCAGTAGCCAACTAAACTGCCTTCCCCTAAAAATTCCATTTTTGAAGACAATGTTATTTTTATTAATTGATAATCAGACTTTTTAAAACCCATTAATTTAGTTTAATTAATTAAATTGTACTTTTAATTTTAATTATTTCTCATTTATTTAATTATTTAATGATATAAAAGTGTAAGGCTTACAAATGTTTTAGAAATATGAAATTGGAGTTAAATAGTTAAATAATAAAAATTTACTATATAAATTTGTTTCTCACAAGGCCAAATTAAGGATAATATATATACAGTAGAGCGTCGTTTATCCGAAAGCTGGTTATCCAAAACGTCCGTTATCCGAAAGCATTCCGGTCGGCAAATTTAAATTTTCGCTAGTGCTGTGGCGCTGCAATCTTCGGCTATTTCTCGGGCTACTCAAATATTTTACGTTTTTGATACTAAATTAACATCTGAAGTATAATTTTTTATTGTTTTTATATTTTTCAATAAATTTATTTTGTTTGTACAAAATAAAAAAATAATTTTTAACGATACAATAGTCTTCGTTAGGCTTAACATCGACGAAAATTCAATGCGAAGCGACACGCAACGGAGAGAAATTTCAACATGGGATAAATTAATATATTTTTTTGTACATGATTCGTTATCCGAAAAATAAGTTATCCGAACCACCCCAGTCCCCAATTGATTCGGATAAACGACGCTCTACTGTATATATTATCCTTAATTCAGTCTTCTGATATGCAAATTTGTGTCAGTAATTTTCCTTATAAATTTTTGTCTCTTATCTGTTAATTTTCTCTCTATTTTTTCTTCATAAACTTAAAAATGATGGCATATTTGACAGTGCAATCAATATTACAATTAGACACCCACGATTGCTGTAAATAATCGGGCTATAATTTGGAAATATTAATTACAAATTACAAATAAATTTGGCACTAGAGGGAGGTGTTAGGTAATCGTGGGTGTCTATTTGCTAAGCATTAGATTTCGGTAGATGTTTATATCTAAATGTTAGAATTGTGCTATACATCAATATTTGTAAAAGCAGTTACTTGAAATTAACTGAAAACATTTTTATTTTTAACATTTTTGTTTGCTTTATGGTAGTCTTGTTGCTAATGAATATATTAAACACTTAAAAAGTAACAACCCACGAACAACCTTTTTAACGAGTGTTATGTCACTATTAAATTCCACAAATACTTTCGACCTCCACCGAGGTCTGCTTCAGGTGGTGAAGCAGACCTCGGTGGAGGTCGAAAGTACTTGTGGAATTCAATAGTGACATAACACTCGTTAAAAAGGTTTTTCGTGGGTTGTTATTAGAAAACACAGTGTTAAGTTGTTAGAAGTCGTTTATTCTTACTTAAAAAGTATATTGCATTTAAAAAACATATAGTAAAACAATATATTTGCATTCACTAGTATAACTTGAAATAATAAAATATAGATTTAAAACTGCTTATTTTTGAAAAACCTGAATTTAATTAAAATAATAAAATTAATTTTTTATTTGTCATATTCTTTAATTTAGCCTTAGAATTATCAACTATTACTTAGAAGATATGATTACAAATTAGCTTGTGCCATAATTTAGAATAAAATAATGATACAATGTTAAAATTATTTATAGTTGTATAAATAATATAGTATGCTTTATAAATATATACACTTTTACTAATTAATATTTTTTATTTATCAGATAAAACTGACATTTAGTTTAGATAATTTATCATAAGTAAAAGTATAAATATTGTAAGTAAATATTGCAATGATATATTTATATATTTTTTAGTGCCAACTGACAGCATTAAAGGAAAAACTTGGGGTCCTAGTACTGTTCATCAAAAAGAGCATGGTCATTGCAGGCATAGGATGTTATTTGATGGTAATAAACGATGGTCCAAAAGTGCTCCAAATTTAGAGAAATCACAACGGGTTTCTTTAACTCTTGGAGGTGTATCAAATATTGGTGCTTTATCAGAACTTGGTTAGTTTTGTTTAATTTTGTTTTGTTTTGTTTAATTTTTATTTTGTTAATTTCTTAAATTATTTTTTTAATTTTGATATTATTTAAGTACCATGTAGCTAGCAAATATAATCAAAGAATGAGAATGATAAAATTCAAATAAATCAATAGTTAGTTTATGAATTTTCATTTTGGAGTTATCTATTTATGAATATAGGCCTTTATTCTAAAATTTTAATACATAAGAGATATTAAAAATTGAAACTGTAAACCAAATAAACAATCACAAACTGCTAAATTTTCTAAATTAAATTTATGTTATAAATCTAAATGTTATAAATTAATTATAGAAATTTTGCCTGGAATGTAGTCCAAAATTTAACTGTAATCAACTTAAAATTATGTATTACTTACAGTTAAATATTTGAATTTTTGTTGTTAATAGAATTATTTTAAATTATTAATATTCTTGGATGTTTGTCAAAATTTCTTAGGAATGATTAATTTTTACTATATGATATTATTAAATAAATTAAAAAAACTAAAATTTATTACTTTTATATTATCAATAAAGATTAATAAATTAGATGAAATATAATATTTGGAAACACAGTAATAATTATTTTTTAAAATTGTTTTCTATTTGATAATTATTAAAAAATAAAGTTTATATCAAAAGGTTAATAAATTATAAAATGCATGTTTTTACATTAGAGGCTATTACAATTTTTTTATGGATAGTAAATTTTTTTTTATTACCAAATTTTAAGCTAATGTAGAATACATTTTTGACAAATTCAGTGATAGACTATAGTGTACATTATCCAATAATTGCATTGCAATTTTACAAAACAGACACTAGACTTGCACAAACTTCTATTTTATTTAAACTTTCTTTTGACATGTGCGTTACAAAATTTCATGTGAAATGCATTTAAGGTTTTTACAAAATAACCCTTCTTCAGTTGCACATCAAGATATATCCAAATTAATTTACAATATCAAATGACAAACCTTTTTTGATTCTATTACTTTCCAGGCTGTAATAGCAGAGGGAAAGTATTGTGATCAGTCAAAAAAATGATTCCCCAAGATTTGTTCATTTTTGAACCTGGGACACCTTGAAATGTTGAGAAATGCAAAAACATTCGGGTAATTTCTTTTTGTGTGGGGGCACGATTTTGTTCACCCTCTTTGAAGCTTTATAACACCTGTGCTTTTTCTCAAAAATTTCTGAAATTTTGCAACGTGGTTTGTGTATTAGGGGGATTGATGCTATTAAATTTTTGTGGTTAAAGATTGAGGGGGGTAGGGAGATAAAGGGGGTTTTGTATATCTGCAGTAGGGTCGAACTTAATGACGATTTTACTTGATATTAGCATTTATAAGTTTTTATAAAACCCATCCCTACCCTGAAAATTAATTTTTTTGGCATCTTATTATAGTTAAAAATATAAAAAGTTTTTAATAACATATGATAACAGATGGTACCACCAAATGCTGTCAGAAAAGTTAAACAACTCATTGCTTAACTTTTGTGGCAACATTAAAAGGAAAAAATTAAATTCCTCAACCAAAATTATGCAGATTAGATCAAGCTAGTGATTGCTCATCTCCAAATATCACCAGAAAATAATATAAATTTTGTCTCTTAATCTTTATATTGAACAATAAATTATAATTTGTTTGTAAAATTGATGAAATGCTTGTAATTGCAGTATTGATATGTAAATTAGATATCAGTGTATAAGTGGAATGTGAGCAGCAATCACTCAGTTTGTCAGGAAATTCTAGATTAAAATGTAAAGGTATGATTTAATAAATGATGTAAAGGTATTATCAGAGATTGGTAAAAAAGGATAAAAATGTAAAAGAAAAATGATGTAACCATATTAAATTTGTATTGTGTGTTTTCAACATATTGTACATAGAAGTATTATTCAGATGTTAACTTTTTTAAATAGGCATTAATGAGTAGAAAGGTATGTCATTTGATATAATTATTGTATTTCTAATTCAAATGATATCTTGATAGACAACAGAAGAGAGATTATTTTGTAAAAACCCAAAATGCATTTTTCAGGGAATTTTGTCTCAGTGATACCAAAAGAAGGATTAATGAAACCTTGAGAAGGAAATTCACTACAAAAAACATTAGTTCAAAAATCACAAGTGGATAATTTAAAATTTTATTTTGGCATTACAGTGCAATACAGTGATGTTGGTTGGTTGGTTCAAAACATGTTTGGTATGTTGACTGCCATTACTTACTACCATCTGAAATTTTGGAATAGCATGTTTGACTGTTGACTGCAATGTCTCCCTTAAATTGTTTAGCATGAATTCAGTTCTAGTGAGGGTATAGGCTAAGCAGTTGAGAAGTGCTGGCTGATGATGCATTTATAAGAAATATGATTTCTAAGTACTTGTTTAATGCAATTTGCTCTGAACAGGTGCCATTTTGCATGGACACTGTTGATTCAAGATATTGACAAAGTGCTGAAATCATGGTATTGGTCAATAACAATTCATATTGCTGGCTGGTAACACAACTTGTAATGAAATTGTGGGCCTGAACTCATCAAACCAAATCAGTCCAATAATGAATGAACAATAAGGAAAAACTACACCAAACTGTTACTTTTGAGGAATATAAAGGAACTTTCAGGTGCAAGGGGTTTTTCTCTAGTCCAAATGCAACAATTTTACAAGTTAATTGCACTAATCAGCTGGAAATGTGGCCACAAAATGCCTCTGGTGGTGATTTTTTGAATTAAATTTTTTTGCTATGAATTTCATTTCCATGGCCTCATTAAGACATATTGAACATTTTGTGCAATTCCATTTAGCAGTTTTTGCTGTAGACTGCTCATTCAAAAGTTTATGTATTCTGATACATGAACTTTAATTAGAGACATTCTGTACATTAAAAATTAAACATATTTGAAATTTTAAAACAACATAGATTTTCAAAATTAATTTAATAGTTATTTAGACAGATACATACATCTAGACACTGTATTACAGTAGAAGTTTGTTAATCCAGAATTTAGATTATTAGACATTCCAAATTATCACACTGTAAAAAGTAGCCAACAATCCAGAATTATCTGATGATGATCTGGTGTGCTAAAGATTCACTATGCAAAAGAAGCAGAAAGCTACAAACAATTACACATTGCATACATTTGAAAGGGTGCAAAATCAAAGAGTCAGGACACTGTCTTGTGGAGTCCGAAGATGACAGCAATGATCCAGTTCTGACAAATAAAACAATTCCATCAATGTTGTCTCAAGAATAGTTAAATGCCAATGCAATATAATTCAATAAACTATATATACTCTCATTTGATTGTGCAGAGCAAACATTGCTTTATTAGAGTTAACATACTAGTTCATGTTTTGTGTTCAGTAACATATATGACTGATGAATTTTCTTTTCCACAAGCCAATGTGAGGAGAGTTCAAATAAAAACAAGTTTCTCACACTATGAGTAAATATATATAGTACATGTCTGAAAAATAAATATTTCATGCACGTGAATCCTCATGAATATTGAGCTTATGCAATAATGTGTTCATTAACATTTTTGCAGATTTTTCAATCTTAACACAGAATAGTCATGCACTGTATTATCTTTAGACTGATTACAGCAGCAAATGCTGGCACAAAACATACTGCAATGTATGGATCACATATAACTTATTGAATTATATGAAAACACAAAATGTCTAGTGATCCAGCACCACTTTGGTCTCAATGGTGCCAGATTAACAAACTTCTATCGTATATGTAAACAGTACATAGTGAAATATACAGTATACTTATTACATTTATTAATTTTTAAAATTAAAGATAAACACAAATTATGTAATAGTGGCAGTCTTTAGAACAGAAAATTATCAATTATATTCAAAAACTTATCTAGAACCAATTGCTGTCATTACAGAATCATTTTGAATGAAGATACACTTATAATCTTTGCAAATTTTAACTTCTGCAAGTTAAGATTGATTACAATCTAAAAACTAATTAATTATAAATTTTTAAATGAAAGTTGTGAAAGAATGATCATTGAAAACCATTTGATTACATGAAATTTTAGAGTCACTGAAAATGGTACTGTTCTATTAATTTATTATATTATTTATGTTTATTTAACTTTTCTTTATTTTGATTATTTTTTTAAATAGCAAGTTTCTGATTGAAATCACAATGAAAGAATTTAAATTGATATTAAATGCATAAAAAAGTTTTGCATTAATTATTTTAAATATATAGTATTTAATAAAAATTATTGAATGATTAACTATTGCAATTTTGAATGAATTGAGTTGAAAGATTATATTAACAGAATATAGCTTACGTTTAAAAAAATAAAAAAATTAATAAAAAATAATATGTTAGTTTATTGCTTTTTTCTATTTCAACAATTATGACAAAACTTTTTTGTGTATACTTTTAACAACTGCACATAATTTATTTATTCACATAAAAGCAAAAATTGAGCAACATCATTGGATGACATGCATAAGAAGAAGAAAATTTCTTTATTTTGTTATATTCAAAACTGAGTGAAGTTTCAGTTTACTTTGTTGCATGTATATGAAACTTTTATTTTCTGTCAGGAAAAATACTTAATTATTATGCATACCATCCATTATTTTTTTTAGTCAAATAAATTAAAATTTTTAAAATTTTACTTCTGTATAATTTATCTAATTTATTTGGGCCAGGGTTACTGAAATAGCAACTTGTATGCCATATGCTTCTCACAGAATACTTAAATTATATTTAAGCTTACAGCTTCAAACAGTTTAAGCTTAGGTATAATTTATTATTCAAAATACTCATTTGACAGTATTATTTTTGAACAGTGTCATGAAAACTTATTTATTACTGTCGTTCATGTAATTTTTAATTGATATGATTTTCATCAATTGAAAATTAAGATAGGACTGTGCTCTGCATGCACATTGAATTGATACAAGTACAATATATGATTTGAATTTTTTTAAGAACTATATGTCATCATCTTTAAATGTCACATAGTTTTATAAATTTATGAAGAAACTGATTAATAATTTATTAGTGACAAGTTTGGTTATAACAGTGATTTTTAGCTTGATTAAGATTATATGAGATTTTATTTATGTTATTTATAATTATTATTAGTTGATAAATCCTATTTATTGCCCAGTAAGGAAAATTTTATCTATATTTTTCATATTGCTGGCTGGTAACACAACTTGTAATGAAATTGTGGGCCTGAACTCATCAAACCAAATCAGTCCAATAATGAATGAACAATAAGGAAAAACTACACCAAACTGTTACTTTTGAGGAATATAAAGGAACTTTCAGGTGCAAGGGGTTTTTCTCTAGTCCAAATGCAACAATTTTACAAGTTAATTGCACTAATCAGCTGGAAATGTGGCCACAAAATGCCTCTGGTGGTAAATAATATAGTATGCTTTATAAATATATACACTTTTACTAATTAATATTTTTTATTTATCAGATAAAACTGACATTTAGTTTAGATAATTTATCATAAGTAAAAGTATAAATATTGTAAGTAAATATTGCAATGATATATTTATATATTTTTTAGTGCCAACTGACAGCATTAAAGGAAAAACTTGGGGTCCTAGTACTGTTCATCAAAAAGAGCATGGTCATTGCAGGCATAGGATGTTATTTGATGGTAATAAACGATGGTCCAAAAGTGCTCCAAATTTAGAGAAATCACAACGGGTTTCTTTAACTCTTGGAGGTGTATCAAATATTGGTGCTTTATCAGAACTTGGTTAGTTTTGTTTAATTTTGTTTTGTTTTGTTTAATTTTTATTTTGTTAATTTCTTAAATTATTTTTTTAATTTTGATATTATTTAAGTACCATGTAGCTAGCAAATATAATCAAAGAATGAGAATGATAAAATTCAAATAAATCAATAGTTAGTTTATGAATTTTCATTTTGGAGTTATCTATTTATGAATATAGGCCTTTATTCTAAAATTTTAATACATAAGAGATATTAAAAATTGAAACTGTAAACCAAATAAACAATCACAAACTGCTAAATTTTCTAAATTAAATTTATGTTATAAATCTAAATGTTATAAATTAATTATAGAAATTTTGCCTGGAATGTAGTCCAAAATTTAACTGTAATCAACTTAAAATTATGTATTACTTACAGTTAAATATTTGAATTTTTGTTGTTAATAGAAATATTTTAAATTATTAATATTCTTGGATGTTTGTCAAAATTTCTTAGGAATGATTAATTTTTACTATATGATATTATTAAATAAATTAAAAAAACTAAAATTTATTACTTTTATATTATCAATAAAGATTAATAAATTAGATGAAATATAATATTTGGAAACATACAGTAATAATTATTTTTTAAAATTGTTTTCTATTTGATAATTATTAAAAAATAAAGTTTATATCAAAAGGTTAATAAATTATAAAATGCATGTTTTTACATTAGAGGCTATTACAATTTTTTTATGGATAGTAAATTTTTTTTTATTACCAAATTTTAAGCTAATGTAGAATACATTTTTGACAAATTCAGTGATAGACTATAGTGTACATTATCCAATAATTGCATTGCAATTTTACAAAACAGACACTAGACTTGCACAAACTTCTATTTTATTTAAACTTTCTTTTGACATGTGCGTTACAAAATTTCATGTGAAATGCATTTAAGGTTTTTACAAAATAACCCTTCTTCAGTTGCACATCAAGATATATCCAAATTAATTTACAATATCAAATGACAAACCTTTTTTGATTCTATTACTTTCCAGGCTGTAATAGCAGAGGGAAAGTATTGTGATCAGTCAAAAAAATGATTCCCCAAGATTTGTTCATTTTTGAACCTGGGACACCTTGAAATGTTGAGAAATGCAAAAACATTCGGGTAATTTCTTTTTGTGTGGGGGCACGATTTTGTTCACCCTCTTTGAAGCTTTATAACACCTGTGCTTTTTCTCAAAAATTTCTGAAATTTTGCAACGTGGTTTGTGTATTAGGGGGATTGATGCTATTAAATTTTTGTGGTTAAAGATTGAGGGGGGTAGGGAGATAAAGGGGGTTGTGTATATCTGCAGTAGGGTCGAACTTAATGACGATTTTACTTGATATTAGCATTTATAAGTTTTTATAAAACCCATCCCTACCCTGAAAATTAATTTTTTTGGCATCTTATTATAGTTAAAAATATAAAAAGTTTTTAATAACATATGATAACAGATGGTACCACCAAATGCTGTCAGAAAAGTTAAACAACTCATTGCTTAACTTTTGTGGCAACATTAAAAGGAAAAAATTAAATTCCTCAACCAAAATTATGCAGATTAGATCAAGCTAGTGATTGCTCATCTCCAAATATCACCAGAAAATAATATAAATTTTGTCTCTTAATCTTTATATTGAACAATAAATTATAATTTGTTTGTAAAATTGATGAAATGCATGTAATTGCAGTATTGATATGTAAATTAGATATCAGTGTATAAGTGGAATGTGAGCAGCAATCACTCAGTTTGTCAGGAAATTCTAGATTAAAATGTAAAGGTATGATTTAATAAATGATGTAAAGGTATTATCAGAGATTGGTAAAAAAGGATAAAAATGTAAAAGAAAAATGATGTAACCATATTAAATTTGTATTGTGTGTTTTCAACATATTGTACATAGAAGTATTATTCAGATGTTAACTTTTTTAAATAGGCATTAATGAGTAGAAAGGTATGTCATTTGATATAATTATTGTATTTCTAATTCAAATGATATCTTGATAGACAACAGAAGAGAGATTATTTTGTAAAAACCCAAAATGCATTTTTCAGGGAATTTTGTCTCAGTGATACCAAAAGAAGGATTAATGGAACCTTGAGAAGGAAATTCACTACAAAAAACATTAGTTCAAAAATCACAAGTGGATAATTTAAAATTTTATTTTGGCATTACAGTGCAATACAGTGATGTTGGTTGGTTGGTTCAAAACATGTTTGGTATGTTGACTGCCATTACTTACTACCATCTGAAATTTTGGAATAGCATGTTTGACTGTTGACTGCAATGTCTCCCTTAAATTGTTTAGCATGAATTCAGTTCTAGTGAGGGTATAGGCTAAGCAGTTGAGAAGTGCTGGCTGATGATGCATTTATAAGAAATATGATTTCTAAGTACTTGTTTAATGCAATTTGCTCTGAACAGGTGCCATTTTGCATGGACACTGTTGATTCAAGATATTGACAAAGTGCTGAAATCATGGTATTGGTCAATAACAATTCATATTGCTGGCTGGTAACACAACTTGTAATGAAATTGTGGGCCTGAACTCATCAAACCAAATCAGTCCAATAATGAATGAACAATAAGGAAAAACTACACCAAACTGTTACTTTTGAGGAATATAAAGGAACTTTCAGGTGCAAGGGGTTTTTCTCTAGTCCAAATGCAACAATTTTACAAGTTAATTGCACTAATCAGCTGGAAATGTGGCCACAAAATGCCTCTGGTGGTGATTTTTTGAATTAAATTTTTTTGCTATGAATTTCATTTCCATGGCCTCATTAAGACATATTGAACATTTTGTGCAATTCCATTTAGCAGTTTTTGCTGTAGACTGCTCATTCAAAAGTTTATGTATTCTGATACATGAACTTTAATTAGAGACATTCTGTACATTAAAAATTAAACATATTTGAAATTTTAAAACAACATAGATTTTCAAAATTAATTTAATAGTTATTTAGACAGATACATACATCTAGACACTGTATTACAGTAGAAGTTTGTTAATCCAGAATTTAGATTATTAGACATTCCAAATTATCACACTGTAAAAAGTAGCCAACAATCCAGAATTATCTGATGATGATCTGGTGTGCTAAAGATTCACTATGCAAAAGAAGCAGAAAGCTACAAACAATTACACATTGCATACATTTGAAAGGGTGCAAAATCAAAGAGTCAGGACACTGTCTTGTGGAGTCCGAAGATGACAGCAATGATCCAGTTCTGACAAATAAAACAATTCCATCAATGTTGTCTCAAGAATAGTTAAATGCCAATGCAATATAATTCAATAAACTATATATACTCTCATTTGATTGTGCAGAGCAAACATTGCTTTATTAGAGTTAACATACTAGTTCATGTTTTGTGTTCAGTAACATATATGACTGATGAATTTTCTTTTCCACAAGCCAATGTGAGGAGAGTTCAAATAAAAACAAGTTTCTCACACTATGAGTAAATATATATAGTACATGTCTGAAAAATAAATATTTCATGCACGTGAATCCTCATGAATATTGAGCTTATGCAATAATGTGTTCATTAACATTTTTGCAGATTTTTCAATCTTAACACAGAATAGTCATGCACTGTATTATCTTTAGACTGATTACAGCAGCAAATGCTGGCACAAAACATACTGCAATGTATGGATCACATATAACTTATTGAATTATATGAAAACACAAAATGTCTAGTGATCCAGCACCACTTTGGTCTCAATGGTGCCAGATTAACAAACTTCTATCGTATATGTAAACAGTACATAGTGAAATATACAGTATACTTATTACATTTATTAATTTTTAAAATTAAAGATAAACACAAATTATGTAATAGTGGCAGTCTTTAGAACAGAAAATTATCAATTATATTCAAAAACTTATCTAGAACCAATTGCTGTCATTACAGAATCATTTTGAATGAAGATACACTTATAATCTTTGCAAATTTTAACTTCTGCAAGTTAAGATTGATTACAATCTAAAAACTAATTAATTATAAATTTTTAAATGAAAGTTGTGAAAGAATGATCATTGAAAACCATTTGATTACATGAAATTTTAGAGTCACTGAAAATGGTACTGTTCTATTAATTTATTATATTATTTATGTTTATTTAACTTTTCTTTATTTTGATTATTTTTTTAAATAGCAAGTTTCTGATTGAAATCACAATGAAAGAATTTAAATTGATATTAAATGCATAAAAAAGTTTTGCATTAATTATTTTAAATATATAGTATTTAATAAAAATTATTGAATGATTAACTATTGCAATTTTGAATGAATTGAGTTGAAAGATTATATTAACAGAATATAGCTTACGTTTAAAAAAATAAAAAAATTAATAAAAAATAATATGTTAGTTTATTGCTTTTTTCTATTTCAACAATTATGACAAAACTTTTTTGTGTATACTTTTAACAACTGCACATAATTTATTTATTCACATAAAAGCAAAAATTGAGCAACATCATTGGATGACATGCATAAGAAGAAGAAAATTTCTTTATTTTGTTATATTCAAAACTGAGTGAAGTTTCAGTTTACTTTGTTGCATGTATATGAAACTTTTATTTTCTGTCAGGAAAAATACTTAATTATTATGCATACCATCCATTATTTTTTTTAGTCAAATAAATTAAAATTTTTAAAATTTTACTTCTGTATAATTTATCTAATTTATTTGGGCCAGGGTTACTGAAATAGCAACTTGTATGCCATATGCTTCTCACAGAATACTTAAATTATATTTAAGCTTACAGCTTCAAACAGTTTAAGCTTAGGTATAATTTATTATTCAAAATACTCATTTGACAGTATTATTTTTGAACAGTGTCATGAAAACTTATTTATTACTGTCGTTCATGTAATTTTTAATTGATATGATTTTCATCAATTGAAAATTAAGATAGGACTGTGCTCTGCATGCACATTGAATTGATACAAGTACAATATATGATTTGAATTTTTTTAAGAACTATATGTCATCATCTTTAAATGTCACATAGTTTTATAAATTTATGAAGAAACTGATTAATAATTTATTAGTGACAAGTTTGGTTATAACAGTGATTTTTAGCTTGATTAAGATTATATGAGATTTTATTTATGTTATTTATAATTATTATTAGTTGATAAATCCTATTTATTGCCCAGTAAGGAAAATTTTATCTATATTTATCTTCATTTAATTGCAGTTATTCTGAAATTAAATGAAGATAAATAAAGATGCTTTTTCCTCTTTTCTTTTTACTAAAAATATTGTTTATTAAAGCCATTTTTATGTTATATGAATTTATTTGTAGCTAATTATTAATTAATTTACATTAATATGGATATAAATCTAGTAATTAATTTAGATTTTTTAAATAAAAATAATTGTTTTATCATGAAGCAAAAGAAAATCTCACATATTTATGTAACTAGCAAGGGTAACTAGAAATTAACCATAATAAAATTCACTTAAGTTTCAAAATTACTCTTCAAATGTAGGACAAATATAAATGTATTGTATTGTTGAATCTTTGAAATTATGATAAATAAGAACTATGGCCAATAATCATGAAGATTTATGATAGATAAAAAATTCATGGTTAACAATCATTAATGTTCTACAATATAGCAAAAAGAAAATTTTAAAATTTAAACATAGAACAAGTAAGAAATTATCCTGTTGAAAGATTTAAAGACATTTACCAAAGAACTACCTCATTGTCATAAGCAGGGAATTGGCCAATATGTTGTGAATATGTTGTGATACATTGCTGTAATCACAACAGTGAGGAGGTCAACAGCAAACCAGTAGGATTCTTCTACTAAATTTCTTAGTAAGCATGACACAGAAAACAGGATGAGATCACTTGGCATCCACCATATCCAAACACAGCCACCAAACTGGCAAACTAAATAACAGGATTCATTGCTTTGTACAATCTGCCTCCACTGCTCTGTAATCCAGTTATAGTGATCCATGTACCACTATTGCAAAAGATGTTTTGCATTCCCTGATGTTATTTTCAGCTTAAAAGCAACTAAGCTCTGTAAATGTAATCCAACTTGTGCAACTCTGTAAGCAGAGTTCTGTTGCATACTGTCAGTCTAGTTGAGGAATTAAACTTCTGAGTGAAGGTCTCTGCACTTTTCATGTGGCTTTCTTTTACAACACTTTTCAACATGCTAGAGTCATTGAGGTAGGTCTGTTTTTTGCTTGTTTGTCCCTTTTACCTGCATTGCTTGATAATGTTCATTACACTTTATTTTGGGAGCCACAACTTTTCACCAATAGCACAAGTTTATAAAAATGGCACTCAATTATATGATCTCAAACAAACTGGACTCAAGGCATGAAGTGCAAGTTTGATTCATTTTCCACTGATGAATCTTGAAAAAGATATTTGCATTTGGTGGTGTACATATTTTTTGGGAATAATCCATTCTTACAAATTAGGGACGTCCCAATAGTTTTTTCCCATGGTTTTCCAAAAATAACTTGATTTAGTTAAGTGTTATATACATTTTCATTCTTATTTATTTAGTTACATTATTAGAAAGTAAATTAAAATTTTAATATTATTATGGTTATTGAAATTCATTTGTTTTAATTCTAAAATTTATTTAATTGCTTTTTTAAGGAAAGAATTATTTCTCAGTAATTTTTTGGTCTGAGAATAATAGTAAAAGTAGGATCTTTTTCAAATATAAATATTGATGAATTAAGCTGATTTCTTGCAGAAGCAAAAGTTTTGAATGTTTGTTTGCAAAGTAGTTTCTGATGAAAGGATCCATAAAATTACCAGAAAGAATAATTCTGAATAGTTTATTGTTATTTTAGATTAAATGTGAGTTTGTTGGTGACCAAATGAAAGTAAAACTTGCAAGAAGTATGAGGAATTTACAACAAACTTGACTGGTTCGTGATGATGACAAATCTGATTTATAGCATTGTCAAGTTTATGAGTTCTACTTTTGTTTGATCACCCAATGTAAGTTATTTAAATTGATGATGAAAATTAATAAACTAAATTCTGTAAAGCTAGGTATCCACATAAATAGTTTCACCATGCTGAGCTAACATATAAATCATTTGACTTCCGTGTGAATTCCACTGTTCGTATTTGCCACACTTCATTTGTATGCTATTTGTTGGAAATAAAGGAGAATAAATCAGTGATGGATAAAGATGTTGCAATTATCTTAGCAAAAAACCTATTTTTTGTGGGGGAGGGGAAAGAGAATAAAACATCAATTTATTATTATTTTAATTATTGCACTGATGGAGCAAACTGCATCTGACCACATATGTTTACAATTAAAATCAAGCACTTTTTTTAACCAATTCCCTGCTACCTCACATGCAAAATATCTTCCCTGTGTACCCATTAACTAGCTTTCTAGGTGTGGCCCTATGTAGAAAAGATTAGAGTTTTGGATCACATATAATGGGAATTTTATAAATACCAAACTTTTCCAGCAAAGAATAGTGATCTCTGTTATTAAATAACATCCTACATAAAGATGCTTGTGGTTTAATGGGAAGAGAATATTCATATTTCCTAAATAAACTGGCTAAACCCAATGATGTGTTCTAAATACGGGAAACAACATCTTATCTTCCTTACTGGCAACAGAATGCATATTTTGTGTTAATTCTGTGCATATTCAAATAAGAAATTTATGTTAAAACTTAAAAATTCAGCATGAATATATATTAATTAACAAAAGTACTGGCAATACATACTGTCTTGATCATGATAATCATTAGTATTGTGATAATCCTAACTTTTCAATTAATTTTACTGAATATGAATGCCAATTATTTCAAAGCTAATTGATTAAAAGTTAATATATACATGATTATACAATTTGAAAATAAACAATAGAAATTATTATTTATAAGCATATTTATACAATTTGGTATTATAAGTGTTAAGCTTACAATTGTACATACTGGAGTCAGTTGCTATTATAATTCAAGAACCAAGTCCAATTACAATTCAGGTTATAATTTCTGAACATAAATTAAATAAACAATTCATTTAATTTGTTCTGAAGTCAGAACCTGAAGATGGTCGATAAAGTCAGCCAAAAATATTTGTTTTAATAAAATATTCTGCAGAATTAATTATTCTGCTTGAATAGCAAAATAATTGATACTTAAGTGAAGAAAATTTATTAAATTAGTGAAAAATAGTTTGAAATGATAATTTACAACAAAATATTTTATATGCTTTACATAATTTATAAATGAAATTAGGTTTATAACTTCTGCAAATCTCTATACTGTATATTATACATAATTTTACATTTCATAAGTATTATAGTTGCTTGTCTTTGAAGAATTTTCTTTTAATATAAACATAATAATGGAAACATTAGGTATACTGAAGATTAAACAAGAATTAATTTATATTCTATAAATATTCTTAGTTAATTAATGATATATTGTTTTCATAAGAATAAATACAACAACCATAATTACTTAAATGTCAAATGAATGGTGGTATCTTTATTGGGCTACTTTAAGGCTAATTAATTATAGTGGGTGATTGGTTAACAAACAGTTCGTATAGTGAACAAATCGGATAGCGAATACTTTCACGAAAGATTTTTATGATCAGACAACGTACACATGTTCGGATAATGAAAACTTTACTGAACAAACATAAAAAGAAGCGACGGAAAATAACGAATACTGATTAATTTTCTCTTGTCTTCAGGTAACAATTCAAAACCTTTCAGAGCGCGGGAGACATCAACAATGACACTCAACCCGATACCAATTGGATAGTATAATATTTCTCCAAATTCTGAAACTCTCCATTGTAATTCCAGCTTATTGTTTACCTTTCTGACATATAATTTTTTATAGTCTTTGCAAGACTGTTGGGCACTCATTAAGTTTTGCATCGGTTTCTATTTTCTAAAGGTGAGAGTTTAACTGTCCTATTGGATATTCATTAATGGTTTAACACCAGAATTTTGAATTTCATTTGGGCCTCACATTTACATAATTCTTTCCTGCACTAGTTGATTTCTGTTCACTGAATTTTTGTGAGTGCTTTTCTGAACTTTTTATTTCAAAAAGACATTGATATTATTATGAAGCCTAAAAAGAGTGGAATGTTAAGAACTGTGCTCACTTTAGAAACCAAGCAAGAGATAATAGCCAAGATAGAGAGTGGGCAGATGTCTGATGTTGCTAGGCAGTATGGCTTGAACAGGTCTACAGTAGGCACAGTCTTAGCTATGAAAGATATATTAAGAAGTCTCAAGCTGCTAATGGAGTAATGAAAATTACATCTGAGAAATAAAGAGCATTTTAGAGCTCATAATGGAACCTGAAACTGATCTGACGACAGAAGAACTCCAAGAACTCTTAAATGAAGAATACCAAGAAACTCAGCGAGATGTGTTTTCTTTTGAAAAAGAGGAAGATGAAAGAGGACCAATGTTGACATCTGCTACTAAAGATCTTTTGAAGAAGTGGGAGTATGTCAGAACAATGATCATCCAAGTGGCATCCAAACCAGAATAGGGTTAACGGGTTGGGGGTCTCTACAATTACAATACTATTAATTACTTCTGAAAAATTCTGAAGAAAAGAGAAAAGCAATTGACATTGGACAGATTCTTTAACCCCTACAAACAGAAAAAAACACGGCTAATAAAAATGCAAGACTGCATATACAGGCTGTCCACCATGAACCTGACACATTTGTTTTGACTGCCATATTGAAGTTCAAGGTAGTAATCAGATGTTGTGCATTCCATTAGGTGGAGAAACTGAGAAAGTTGTGTTGGTAATTTTGAAAACCATCCAAAGTGACTGTAGGTGGTGTGGCAGTAGTCAAATGCAAAATGGCTTCTCCACAAGAGCGGGCGCAAGCTGTGTGGTGGTACACTGACACAAATTTCATGATTCAAGTGCAACGGAACTTTTGTCGTGTGTTTGGCACGGTGCCACCCTCAAGGAACACTCTCAAGTTATGGAAACGACACTTGGATTGAGCGCAGAGAACCATATCGTGGCCTTCTCGATAACTGGATATTACGCCCTTAGACTTTTTCTTTTGGGGCTTTGTCAAGGACAAGGTTAACACTGGTGTCAAAATTCATGACCTTCAACATCTTTGTGTGTGCATTCACGATGCTGTTGCTGCTGTCATGTCTGAGATTCTTGAAAGAACCTGGCAGGAAATGGAGTATAGCCTCGATGTTCTATGTGCAACAAAGGAGCTCATGTAGAGACGCACTGATTTTTTTAATGAACCTTTTTGAGTTTTTTATCATAAAATGTGCATTACTTTATATCCTTCCGGAGTGGTAGATTTTTTACAACAGTTTCAAATGTGTCAGGTTCATGGTGGACACCCTGTATATGTCTTTTTACTATTATATATAAATAAACATAGTAAAAAAGTATATATTTTTTATTTTTTGGAGTCTCCGGAACAAAGTAATCAAATTTCCATAAATTCCTATGGTAAATCGATTATTGGTTAACGAATAATTCAGATAACGGATTATGTTCATTAACCGATCACTCACTGTATTAACGAAGTAAGCAATTTGGCTAGAGGTAGGCGACAAAGTTATCGTCTTGCATTAAATTTAATAATTAGAAATAAGTTAATGTAAATTTAGAATTGGTCTGGAAGTGAAGATTAGAGAGAGGTCCAGATTGCATAATTGGCAACACACCTGCATGCTAAGTGGGAGTTGTGGGTTTCAGTTCTCTCTGACATGATCTCTTCTTCCAGAATATTCTAAATTTAAATTAATTTCTTTCTAATTATTAAATTTAACAGGAGATGGGGACTTCCTATCTCTAGCCAAATTCTTAATTCTTTAATAATTAATTAGTCTTAAAATTGCCCTGTAAAATCAGCTGTTATTTAATATTTAAATTAATTATTGGTTGGTTATAAATGTTACTAGCAGACCCTGCCACGTGTTGTTGTGGCTCAAAATGTATCTATTATAAATGTATAAGACTTTCCCCATGGGGGAATTTTTTGAAAAATCCTTTCTTACTGTACATTCTCTTGACGTACCCTATTAAAATTCAATCAAAAATGCAAAATATCACATTTAAAATAGTATAATAGAAACCAAGTTCTTCACGGCAAGACTTAATCCTGTCCTTCTCCCCCGCGGGGGGAATATCGAAAAATCCCTTTTTAGTGTATATGTTGACGTACCCTACTAAAACTGAATCAAAAACGAAAAAAACCGCATCTAAAATAGTATAATAGAAGCAAAGTTCTTTACGGTAAGCCTTAATCCTAACCATCTCCCCCAGTGGGTGAAATTTCGACATGTATATTATATAAAAACACATGCGTATTCGAATACAATGTAGTGTCAAAATTTCAAAAAAATTGGTAGGAAGAAATGAACATTACATTTTTATTTATATAGATAGATAGAAGATGATCTGCTTTGGTTCATCCTCACAGAAAAGCAAACTTGGGTCATCGTACTCGTAGCGCCATCTGTTGGACATAAAAGCCTTAACCTAGATGATATCTTTTAATTTATATGAATGTTTAACGGAATAATATACAGCCTATGTCCACTCTGAAGTTCCATTCTAAATATTGGTGAAAGAATTTTTGAAATCGGATGAGTAGTTTTGGAGATTACTCACTACATCCAAACTTACAAACATTACCTCTTTATAATATTAGTATAGATTAACTATAGTTACATATTTATGTATAAGAAATTATTTAGAAATTAAAAATTTATTTAATTACTATTTTTGAAATATAAAAGTTTAAAAAAATGTTTTTGAAAATATTAAAATTTTTTATGATTTTAACTTAAAAATAAATTTAACTTTTAGAACTTGTGAAATTAAACAGACTTTGGAAATCCATATATCAATGCCATTCATATATTAATATTAAAAAAATTTTTTTTTTTTTAAATTATAAAGTAGTTTTATTTTAATTTAAAGCCAAAGATGGTTAAACTGTAAGCCTACTGTTTCAAGAGACCAGGGATTGAAACAGGACAAGCAATTCTAGGAATTTTCACGGGCCGTTTGTCACAGATATTGAGGCCCCGGACCCTCATCACTCTGCTTCTCCCATAGCGGGCCTGGCTGAATCCATAATGAATATGATTAAAAAAGGTCCCTTTAGTACTCATAAAGGAGTGAGAGAATGAGGAAAAAATATATCAAAATATTCTTTTATTTTTATTTAATGACTTATTTGTACATTAATATATGAATGGTAATATTATTATGTGTATTTTGCAAGACTACTTTTACAGTAATCTGTTGAAAACAACCTGAATTTTTTTCATTAATTTTATTTGGGTTTTATACAAAACTTAATATAACATAAAATGCAAAGTAAATGAATGAACCTAAATGAAAACCAAAAGTAATTTAGATATTTCAAGGAAATCATATATTATAAAGATTAATTTTGATTTTAATAGATTATATCTATTATCTGTTATGTCTATTATGTCTATCTGTCTGTTTTTCCTTAATCTTGAGAATGATGTTAAATTAAATTCAAGACCAGAAATGGAAAGCTTAGGTGCAGGAGTCCCCAATTAACTATACATGGACTTCTGGTCTAGACCAGAAGTCATGTGAATTCAATTCAAAAATTTTCCCCTGAATGAAGTTACATAGATGACCAAAATGACTCTGTTGTTACCAGGAAAAGTATGATGTACAGGGATAAGACACTTCATATTTGAGATGAAGAATATATATTTTAAATTGAATAAATTAAGAGTATGATTAAAAATTGCAGTCCAGCATTGTGACGATGTCATAATATATAATTTATTTATTTGATATTAATAACAATAGACCACATTTATGTGCAAATAAGAGCATTACTTGCATATAAGATCAAGCTCTCTTTGCTTATGTGTTTCCAGTTTGTTTTGCTTACTGCTGTGTCAATGGTCAGATCTTGTGATTTTATTTATGTGGTAAAGAGATCCTGTCATTTATCTGTACAGCCTATTACCTAAATATAGGTGTAGTAAATGGAGTAATTTAGGAAAATGTAGTAACTGTTGTTACATATATGGTACTTACAAAATATATTAAATTTGTATTTCTGGAGTAGTGTTGGAAAATGTCTTGTTTTTTGTTTTAAATTTAACTCCAACCCATTGGATACACTGATGATCAAGAGGCTACAACAGCCAAAAAATTTGTTAAATGATATACTTAGAGATATTGATGACAAGGGTGATGCAGACAGATTTCAATACTAGTAGTGATACTTGCAAGTCTGAAGTAGAGGCTCGGAAAAATGAAGCTAGCAACCAGAGTTAAAATAGCAACAACAAACTTGGTGAGAAAAGTGAAGAAATGTAAATGTAAACAATTCAGTGATATCTCTGTGGTAACCATTATTAAAAGTAAAACTCCAAAATAAAAAAAAGTTTCTGATACCATGAAATTATTTTAGATATTTTGTGAAATATAGTGCCAATTTTGCCCTATCTATAAGAGCACGTTAGTGTGAAGTTCATATATATTATATCTAGTGGATTTTATACTTTAATTTAATGATGAAAAATATATGTTTTGTTCCTCTGCTAATGTGAAAGTTTGGTTTAATTGTTGAAGATTTCATTTTATGTCTTTCAATGATGGTAAATAAATATGAACATAGAAACTGTTTAAAAATGTAAATCATAATGATATGAATTATTAGTTTTTAATGTATTTTTCACAAAAATTACTTCTGTAGTGTACTTAGACTTGGATTAAAAATATGTTTTAATGTTAAATACAGGGTGATGTCACATAAGTTATTCTAATAAACAAAATGTAAAAAGTAAGAATATTTTTAGACAATTTGGGTTGATGGAAGAAGGATAAATGATATTTATCTGAAGAGTCAAATTTTTTTATTGGTTCTAAATGGATTTTTTTATCAGTTTTACTTTATTAAATTTATCACACAGTCAAGCCTTGGTTTTCAAGTGATTCACTTCTCTAACAAATTGGTTCACTAACAGAATTTCAAACTCATAATTGCACCAGTTGCCAAACAAGTTACTTGGCAAGGCCTGCCACAGATTAGAGATATAGATTGTCAACTTCCTATGATAAAGAAAGTTGACGGCTCGACCAATCACTGACCACTGATTCAGAAGTTAGTAGCACTGAGATTGCATCATTAGATATCATTACACGAATCATCGATGATGATGCTGTTTAAATTAGATTTCAACACACTTGTGGGAAAGTACTACTACCGTTTTTCAGTGGGTGCCACAGTTGAATTTAAATGAAATTAATTAATAAAAATCATTAATATAATTGGCATTCAAGAATTAATCCTTAATGGGATTGAGAAAAAGTAAAAATACTGTTTTACATCGGAGCAAAATTTTTCTCTTCAGTTATTGTGAAAAAAAAAATATATATATATATCTTCTACGTGTTGTTTTGATTAACGAAAAACACATCTATCNAAAATTTATTATTAAATATAATTTTTTCTGTTATTTTTTATTAGTACACAATTGGCACTTGGCATTATATTTAACAGTATTAATTAAATGCAAGAACTTTTAATGAACAACTTTTAGAAAGGTAATGAGTACAGCTAAAAAGGTAAAAAAAAAGGCTTTATTTTGGAAGTCAGGAATGGATTAATCCATTTTGTATTGTTTCTTATGGGAAAATTTATTTTGGTTTTAGAACAAATTTTAGGAACCGACTAATATCAAAAACTGAGGTTTGACTGTACTCTTGTGTAGATAGATAATCATATTAAGAATTTTGGCTTGTAATATTTTTTTTACCATTCCAAAATTTAGTTTTATACTCTAATGGAGTGTGTATGCTTGTAAGAAGTAAGTTATACTGTATTTATTTTACAAGTGCATAAATTTAAGGTAATATAAAATGATTTTTCATAATTTCATTTATGAAATTATGAAAAATCCTAATATCATGTTTATATCATGCAGGATTTAGATATTTAGGAATGGATCACAGCAGTGTAAAACATGATATAAACATGATGGATATAATGACTCCAATGAAATTATTTCTAGATTTGAGTAAGTATAATGTATACATATTGAGATTTGCTTTGAAAAATTACTTTGTTTCACGTTCAGAAATGCACTTTCTGTAGCTGAATGCCTGAATCCTTACTTTTTGTTGCACACTTATTTGTTTAAATCGCAAATATAAATGATACAAAAGTGTAATAACATAATTAATTATTAAATTTGTATTATTTAATAGGTGCAGATGAATGGCCAGATAGTACGGGCTCACCCAGACATAGTTTTTTTAATGGAGCAGGTGTAAATAGTGATTCTGCATCTTTAAAATCAGTGACACTACATCAACACATGTTTGATATAGTGTTATACAATATCGGTGCCATGTTAGCAGGAATTGCTGCAGGTTTTGACATACGTGTCGCTGCTCAGTCACACATTCATCCTCGTTTGACACCTGCTTGGGCAGATGACGATGAAGAGGAAAGAAAGCTTTGGTTTCGAGAACCAGGTATGCATCTCTATTTATTTATGTACAATTTTAATTATATTTGACAACTTAAGTATTTTTGAAAAGTGCTTATCCATTAACTAGTGATAAATTTGTTGATTGCAGAGAGATTGTGCACTGAGTAACTGATTAACTGTATCTTTTTAACTCTATAACTTTGTAATTCAACTTCTCATATCATTTTTGAATATTCTAAATTACTTGCTGAACATTTTATATATTTAGAATTAATAAATATCTGAAGACAAAGTCCTCCCAAAATTTAGAATTAATATTATCTGATCAAAGACTATAGAATATAATGGTGACAGAAAGCTTTTTGATTTATAGAGCAAATATAAATACTTATTTCACAATAAGTAAAATAAATATAAAGTATGTTCATCAAATCACAAACATTTTATGTTTTCCTTACATAACATAATTTAAGCCACAACTACAGAATGCTTACATGCTGTAGTTATTGCTGTAAATACTTAACTTATAAAATGTATAATAAGTTTTTACATTTTCTCTGATTTTTCACTTTTTATAAATGGAAGAATTGCTAGCATGGTTCCATACACAGTTACATTGGAATAAAGTATTAATAGGACTAATCTGAAATAAATATTTACATATGTACAGTGGTACCTCAGATTACGAATGCCCCAGCATACGAAATTTTCAGGATACGACATGAAATTCGAACATATTTTTGCTCCACGATACGAACAAAAACTCACCATACGACGTTACATTAGTTCGCATTTTTCATTTGTTTTTCTTACTACAGTTATTTTTTTTAATGTATTACTTGGCTTTAATTTGAGTATGTTTTTCGCGTTGGAACGAATTATTTGGTTTTACATGTAATCGTATGGGAAAAAATGATCCACCTTACGACATTTTCATGATACGATCTCAGTTTCGGAACGGATTAATTTCGTATCCTGAGGTACCACTGTATTAGCTAATGTATGCAGAAATATAAAAATTGATCTAATAATGGAGATTCATATCACATACATTGTTAGATCTTTACTTCATCTGTGCTATTGACTGTAAATCCTGATTTGCAGCCATAATTTATTTCAAAATATTATTTTTCTAAACCAGTTATAAGCTTTCAATAAGTATTTGCCATTAAATAAATATTCCTAATTTATAAAGACAGCCAGATTGTTAACTTAGTAAAGTATTGTGATGCCAACAAAATTAAAATTTAAAAATGTAGACATAGACTAAAATGAATTCAGATATTGAAAGTACTGTAAGGTCTCTTTCTATGCGGATTATTTTTATGTGATTATGAAGTTGTGCGGTTTGTATTTCATCCAAAAATTTCTTGGACAAACATACATACTTGTTTAGGAAGCCTGCATATAGACAGTCTCCAAAAATCGTGGAACGCTCAAAGCTCACTCCATTTGTTTCGCTGACATATAATGCTTATGGATGTAAAGGACAGCTAGATCTACCTTAATCGCTTTAGTTCCTAGCAATTTTTGATATAAATGTAATTAAACATAAAAAAAAATACTTAAAACTGAAAAAAACGAAAGAAATGCGTTAATTTTGAAGAAAAAGCTTCAAAGTTTAAGTTCCTTTGTCTCGCCCTTCTGTGAAATTTAACACCGATGAGTCATTGTTTACACATCTGGATGACCTTGAACACAGCTAGAGTTGGATTTCTAGGGGCATTCTCATAGACATCGCGGGAGGACAAGGGTTTAAAGTAGGGTGAACACTAGCTGGCCGTATATTTTTAAATATTTTTAAAAAATTTGGAGACTTAAAAAACATTCCAAAAATTCAAAAAAAAAAAATTTTCAAAAATGGCCTTAAGGACCGTGTTTTATGTAACGCTATGTAACCTTCCCGAGTTAGCTCGGGTGAGGAACTAAAGGGGTTTTAATTAACTCTTCACATCCAGATGTCAGTGATTTGTTTTTAGAGTGAGCTTTTGCAATTCGGGGATTCCCCTTGTACATGATACTTACCATCGACAAGTCGCTATTACATCATTCTGAGTTTCGCATTGAAAGGTATAAACTGTAATTGTTTTGAAATTAAATTTTATTTTAGCGGTGTTTTGTTCATTTTTATAATAAGTAGCGAGTTTAAATTTTGCTGATTTCAAGTTGCAGTATTAAGCAGCCTATTTCTTTTAATTTCTGCAAACTTTTTTATGCGGTTTTAAGTTAATTTTAACTCGTTGTTTTGGTTTTATGCGATTTTAGAAAATTACGGAACGTATCCCTACTTTTTCAAGGCAAGTAAAGTCTTTTTTATGTGAATTTTTTATATGCGCTTTTCTGTAGAATGTATCCACCGCATAAAACGAGACCTTACAGTATATTGTTTCTTAAGAGAAATATTGCTTTATATTATTCAGCTAAGCCTAGACAGTCATTTAATAATGAATTAATAAATACAGGGCTGTCACTCCATTCCTTTTTAAAGTACTAGTCCCTTTTTTTTAAAAGAAAGTCCCTTAAAAGTATTTTTTTTCTGCCCCCCCAAAAAATTTCAAATGTTGCTGCAAAAATCCCAAAAGTCTCTTTTTGTGCTCTCCAATTTATTTAATATATTTATTATATATTTCAAATGGATTATTCAATATATTTACCATCCAAACTCAATCAATGATTTTAAATTTCTATAAAAAATTAGATGATCGTAAATATATTGAAATATATTGATTTTGCAAAATTATAATGATTAGCTTCTACTTGATCTTTTTTTTAAATTAATTTTATAGTTCTCATTGATTTATTATATTTTATTTACAAAAAGACACAGCAATGTCACAATGACAATGATGACTGATTCCCCAATAAAAAATCCATAAAGTTAAAAATAGGACTAAAAATACAATTAATAAAAACATACATATTAAAAAAATTTAAATAAAAAAAATTTTAATGTGGGGGAAATAGTCGTAAAGAAGTTTTTTTATAACTGGATTTAAATTTTAAAAAATCAAGGAAGAATAGATCTTCAATGGTTACAACAGTCTTTTGATACCTTAGAAAAATGATTTAAGTGTAACGTTACGATGGGTAAATGAAGAATATAAACAGATAGAATCTCTAGATGTAAAAGAAGGAATCCATAAAAGAAAAAATTTAGAAGGGAGGAGGAGACCATTAAAATATTTATAAGAATATATTCTGTCAAAATAATTAATTTGTGTAAAAGAACAAGGAAAAACCAAGTTCACATGGGTAACCTTGGGAGAATTAGTTGAAGGGAGGTTTGCAAGCTTATTTAAAAAGAGGTAGATTTTGGCCAACTGAATGAAGTTTATGCAGAGTGGAAGCAGGGACTGATGCCTATATAGGTAAAGCCTAATCTGTTAAGGTTTGTACATTAGCAAAAAATAAAGCTCGACGTGTACTTGAAATTTCTCACCAATTGTGCACTGAATCTCAATCCATAGGGATTGAGATTCAGTGCACAAAAATCTCAATCCCTATGGATTGAGATTTTTGTTAATTGTTCAATATTATGTTTAAAAAAAAATCTTTGAATCAAAGACAATGCCAAGATCCTGAACAGTATCAACAACATCTAAAATGTAGTCATCAATATAAAAAGTTCTGTAACAATGAACTAATGAACCAGGGTATAAATCATGATTTTGGTTTCATTAGTATTAGTTTGTAAATTAAGTTTCTTAAATAAGTTCATTAACATCACTTTACAATAAGTTGTGACAAGTGTTAGCAAGTTTTCTTGTCAGCGTGTGGGGGAAATAGTCGGAAAGTATTTACAAAAGAGGAGGAAGTTCAAGAATGGGACTTATTAATGTAGACTATAAGCAATAAGTTACTAAGTAGAGATTTCTGTGGATTGCTGATCGATGGAGTAAAATCTCCATTGATCAGCAATCCACAGAAATCTGTGTAAAGTAAAAATCGAAAATTTTTATTTGACAAGAGCAATGTAAAAAAAGTTATTAATACAGGTTAGTATTTTATTATCAATTTCAAATTCTGAACATAATTTATCCAATAGGATGTTTGGAACAACAGAATCAAAAGTTTTTGCGATGTTAATATATATTACATAAGTTGGGAGTTTCAAGTTCAAAGTTTGATAAAATAAAGTGCCACTTGTTATGGAATGGTGGTCTAAACCTGAATGTTGAACAGGGCATAAATGGGAAGTAATTGGAAAATACATAATTTTTGTGCAAACAAGTTTCAAATAATTTTAACATTGTTGGAGCTAATGTAATCGGATGATAGGAATTAATTTCTTCTTTGGGGACGACAGAAATCACAGAACGTAGCCAGAGTCCAATATCTGGGGAAACAGATGAAATATAGAGACCATCAAAGGAGCCATTGATAAAGTTATGTAAATCAAGCATTAAAATAGTAATAATGAGTGTATTAACAAAAATATTAAATTTTAATAAAAATTACAAGGAAAAAATTATAAATTATATAAAATTATGAAAAATTGCACGAACTTACAACTTGTAAGAAAAATTCTTACAAGTTGAAAGTTTTACAATTTGTTTGTTTCTAAAATGGACTGATGTGGCAATTCTAGCATTCAGTTGTATACTCTGGAAACAATCTTAAATGATAGTATACAAACGAAATTTAATAATGGCAGATATAATGTATCAGAGAAATAATTTTCATATATACAAACAAATATTTTGTATAATTAATAATATTTAATATTAATTAATATTAATATTAAATAT